>NC_135535.1:105585137-105740151 GCF_045843805.1 Urocitellus parryii
ACCAGAACTCAGTCTCTAAGGGGAATCACGCCAGAGTTCAAGCCCAGGTGGACAAAGTCATCCCTTCCAACCGCCACAGAAATGACCACAATTCCAACCAAAACACTGCCACATGGCCCTCATCTTCTTCCATATAGACACTCATCATAACCTCTGGCTGGAGGTTTCCATGAGGGGGCAGCCCAAGACAGTGTCTAGAATAAGCTCCCTTGAACCTCATTTGCCTAGTGTCAGGGTGGCCTGTGAACCAGGAGTGATCAAACACGCCTGCCATTAATACTGCTCTGCTTCTCCAAATTGAGGACTACTGACTTTCGGGTATAGATTCTTTCTGTGAATTGGAGACATGAGAAAACCCAAGAACCTATGGGATAGCCTCTGCAGGGCTTTGAAGAACTCATTTGACCCAAAGGATCCCTATTCTCACTTGATGGAGGTCAGGAACTTTCCAGAGGAAAGTGAGAGGCTTCATCCACAATGACTGCTCTGTTTGCCATTTTGGCTTTGGATGCACACATGGGATCTTTCTTTAATCCATCAGGTGCTGAGAATCTAAGGCACAGCCTCACACAGGGCCAAGAGGCTGATTCACACACATCCCTTTGCAAAGGAATTAAGCAAAAAGCCACAGGTGATGGCCCTTCATTTCCATTTGAAAACTGTTTACTTCAGGCTTCACAAAGGGGTAGCCTGAGGCAAAGACCTTCCTGACACTCAGGGCAACAGAACAATAGGTAAGCAAAAAGCCCAAAGCAGGGTTTCTCCACTGACACTTTACGGGTCACACTGATATCTGAGTTTTCTGAGATGCTTGCCATTCCCTTCAGTTATCCAGTACATGGCCATGTCACAGAGCTGGGAGGTGGTACATATCTTGGACACAAAACCATGAGCCAATTCTGGAGAGTGGCCAGAATTCAGGAAGAAAACAGGAACTTAGCAAGATAGTAGGTGTTGCCCATAGATAAGGCAAGCCCCAGTCCATTCATAAATTGGAAAGGATGAATGCTGGAAAGTTTTCTACTAGACAGGACGCATCCATTGATTCATTCTCTTTTCCAATGTCTACAACCAGGGATACAGTGGGATACACAGACATAGAAACACTCGCCTTGTCAAATGACTTACTAGAAACAGTCCACTCCAAACCAAACAAACTGACTTTCCTACCTATTCTCAGAACATGAGACAAAACCATAAACTCACACCCACACCCACTAAGGCACCTCCTTCCCCCAAGTAGGTCTGTGACTATCTGGAGTGTCTTCTGACTGGTGGGCCATACAATGTTCCCCCAAAATGGCCCGTCCTCTCTCAGATCTGGCCTCCTTGGCCTACTCAATGAACTTGTCAGGAGCCACCAGTGAGCCACTCACTACCTGCTTTCTCAGAAAAGTCCCCTCTTCAGAGCTTTCCTGGCATTTGGTCATCCTCACATCAGTAGGTACCAAGAAAGACTGACTCTCTCCTTGGTAAATGCAAACAAGTCAGCCCACTGGGACTGGGACTGAAACTGGCTCTGGGTGCCTGGCTTCCTGGTTGCCAAGTTCAAAGAGTTCCATCACAAAAGAAGTGAGGTGAGGTCACTTCCTTCAGGAACTGAATGAGGTCACTGCCTTGGCAACCAAATTGTCCTAACAGTTGCTTCCAAGGGTCCTATGAGATGGAGGCTGCCCCTGCTTCCTGTGACACTTTCACAAGTTAGAATGGTATATCCTCCATAGGCACCCAGGAACAGCTTTCCACACAGGCCTGGTTTGGTCCATCTTGTCTACATTAAGAAGAGAGAGGCTCATACAGACACAACCCTTCATCCTGACCAGGTTGTTTGCCATGGAAGATGACTTTTGCTCTCTCATGTCCTTCAGAGCTGCCCACTTCTTCTCCAGGGATCATTTCTACATGGACCTTTGAGTTCTCAGCAGGTGGAAGATCCCCTACATTCCTCTATTGCAAGACCAACTCTGTCCCTGCTCTTCTGTAAAGTTGGATTGAGGGAACAGTGTATGGTGAGGGGTAAGAACATGTTTGATTTGGGTTAGGAATCATTCTACTGGATGAAGAATGGTATTGGGAACCTGCGATATATATAATAATGTATAGGTGAAGTATATGTATGACAACAGAAATCTAAGTAAGCTTTGAAGCCCAGAAGGGCATTGGGCCCTTGACTGGGATACTTAGCTTTGAATTACATTCTGCACAGATGTCTCAGATAAATTGATATACAATGGCATAAGACCTTGTACCTTGGATGATTGAATGTGGAAGAGAACATCCAGTCAAAAGGGATAGTAGGTAGGATTAGGAAGATAGTCAGTAGGTTTAGGAAGAAGAGTGAGTATAACATTTGGACCAAAAGTTCTTTAGCAGTAGGGTGTCAGTTAGAGAGTAGATGTAAATGTCAGCACATGTGAAGAGTCAGTCACAATAATGAATATGGGAAATTAGGTAGGAGAGCAGATATCAATAGATACATTGGGAAATCAGTCAAAGTATAAAGTGAGTGATAGGATTAGATATTTTCAACAGGGTTGAGGTTGAATATGTACTCTTAGGACGAAGCAACTGTGTAGTCACCAATAGGATTGACATTTGAGAGCATTAGGCCCCTGGACAAGGATGTGTTTAGTAATCCATGCTCACTTTCCATTTAGACTTTGGTACAATCATAAGTGTGAACTTTGCATTATGTGTCCAGAATATCACTGTGATCAAATGTATATGTAGATCAGGTGACATGAGTATTTCTTCCACCATTTCTGGGAGCAATATCTAGAAGACGTGTTGATTAGTATTTGGGGGCACCAATAGGTGTACCTTGTGTCTATGAATATAGAGATAATGCATGAATAGACCATACTGTGAATAAATAGTATAACGGGTTCCAATTTACATAATGGATTGAACTGATACCTGAAAATATATAGGAAATCTAATATTGATACACAATCATTCATTCCAACCAGTTATATATCTAATGGTAATATTAGGGTTCTGGTTTACCATGAAGGCTGTGTGAGATTTGCTTGAAAAGTGATTATGGAAATCGAAAATAATGTGTTTGGAAAGAAGTCTCATGAAAAGGCCAGTCCAGAAATATACAGGAGTACATGTGTTCTGAAGCAGGAAGTGATTGAAAGTGAACCAAATGCCTGTAAATTTGTGAACTTGTGGATGAAATATATATCCTATGATGTGCATCAACTGAAGAAATAGTGATGTACCAGTGTCGAAAAAAAAGAAACGTCAAAATACACATCATGTATCATAGGAATCTACTTGCATTGATGCTAAACTCGGTCAGTTACTGTAGAAATATTAGGATTTCTAAGGACCATTCACTAGGAAACAAATGTGTATTTCAGGTGGATGAATATTTCTGAGAATAATCTTTGGACAAGATGATTATAAATCCACATACATGAACATGAATGAATTTAGGGAGTGTATAATAAGACACATATATTTCATACTTTGAAAAATCTGGAGAGAGAGACTGTGTGTGTGTGTGTGTGTGTGTGTTTGTATATATATATATATATATATATATATATATATATATACATATATATATATATATATACATACATTCAAACAATACAAACACACAGAGACTTTAAAAAGTCGAAATATATATGCCAATCAAAATTCATCATGAAATATGTATCATCCACAGATCCAAAAATATTTAATTTACTGAACATGGATTTATGTATCATGTTGTTCAAGTAGAAAGCTCACCCATAGGTTGAATTTTCAGTTCCAACAGCATTTACGAGGAGTGATCTCTTCTCACAATTTGTATCTGCCATGTCAGCCTCCTCACAAGAATGTACGTGGGATACCAGGTAGGATTCTATATGTGCATGTAAAAATACATGTGCTGAATAGGCTACAGAGAAAGGGAGACAGGAATTCACATACTTGTTAACTTTACAAACACATGGAGAACTACTTCTCTTAAATTGGACTAGATTTATAACACCTAGCCTTTATAATGCCAAAGGAAAGTCCAATTATACACCATGCCTCCTCTGAACTGCATGTATTGCTATTCTGTTTGTGTTATTTTCCTCCATCATATCAGGATTGGTAATCAGAGTCTAGGAGGGTATGGGTTAGTGTCAGGGATTCAGTATTTTGAATGGAAAATAGGAAAATGAATCCAATGTGTATGCAATTCTGTGCTACACAAAAATCTTCCCACTCTCATCAAGAACAATGCCTTGACATTACCTTTGCCCCAAGTAAGACACGATTCGAAGAGAAGAGTTAGAAAATCTGTGAATACATATATACAATGGAAAATGCTCAGGAGTTCACAACCTTGGAGGTGGTAGAGGAGTTTCCATAAGTAAGGGACAGGATAAACACTCCCCAAACATGGAGCTCTGCTGGCCTAAAGACTTCTTGGGAAACTGCCTCTGAGGTTGGACCCTTGAAATATATGTTGTTGTCAGGAGCTTTATCTTCCTTTGTAGTGACACCATCAAAGCTTGGTCTGCATCTATGTGGCCTGGAGGACATGGTTTCTGATTTTCCAATGAACATGAGGCAGCAGTGCTGAATTCTCTCTTTGTAGGTCAACTGTGGCCACTGGGGTCTAAGTGTTTCCCCGTGTGGACTGTGAGGCCATTTGGTCATCCTCCACTTTTCCTGGTGTTTCTTGCTGCTTCACTGGGAGTTTCCTATTTGCTTCATGAAATACAACGAGTTCAACTGGGACACAGTGCTGGAGGGAGTTCTGTCACGTGTGCTGACTCAGGGTCCTAGGAGAATGCACCAACCAGGCTTCTATCCCACAGAGCTTGCCCCCTTGACCATAGCAACCTGATTCTGAACATTGCCCGGAAACCTCTCCATAGAACAAGATGCCTTTACATATAAGGGTCTGCTGGCTGCACCGTGTCAGTCACAAGCCATGTGGAAGCCAATGGCAGATCCACATGGCCCCACCACAGATGTTTTATCACACACCTGCACACCACTGCTCTAGGCCCACTAATCAGCAGGCTCCAACTTACTGGCATCTCTGTTCTACACCATTTTCATGAAACCCAGTCAATCAAGGCACTGTCTGGTACACTCATGATCAGCAACAGGACACCCAAAGGTTCTCCAGTGCCACGTGGTCATGGGAATTTCAAAAATTTCATGGTATTTATCAAGCCATTTCTCAAGGATGAACTTGGAGGCACTGTGGGTTTCTATTCATTCAGGAACCACTAAATGGTGAGGAAGCTCATTTCAATGAAAGCTCTGGAGAAACACTCAGAGGCAAGGCTTCCCAAGAGTGGCCAAAAGGTCACATCAAGCCAGGCCCATTGAGGTCTACAATGTGAGGTCCCTGTGTGTTTTGACTCTCAATTATGGCTGCCAGGTCTTTAAGAATAAAATCATGTGATATCCTGGCTGAGATTCCCAGTGCTCTGTGGAAAGCCACCCTGGGCCTAGATCTCAGTTTCCAAGGGCAACTCTCATGCGTGGCCTCCTAAAATCCCAACACAATTCATGGCAATACTTCTCTGAGTTCAGTACCAGAACTCAGTCTCTAAGGGGAATCACGCCAGAGTTCAAGCCCAGGGGGACAAAGTCATCCCTTCCAACCGCCACAGAAATGACCACAATTCCAACCAAAACACTGCCACATGGCCCTCATCTTCTTCCATATAGACACTCATCATAACCTCTGGCTGGAGGTTTCCATGAGGGGGCAGCCCAAGACAGTGTCTAGAATAAGCTCCCTTGCCCCTCATTTGCCTAATGTCAGGGTGGCCTGTGAACCAGGAGTGATCAAATACGCCTGCCATTAATACTGCTCTGCTTCTCCAAATTGAGGACTACTGACTTTCGGGTATAGATTCTTTCTGTGAATTGGAGACATGAGAAAACCCAAGAACCTATGGGATAGCCTCTGCAGGGCTTTGAAGAACTCATTTGACCCAAAGGATCCCTATTCTCACTTGATGGAGGTCAGGAACTTTCCAGAGGAAAGTGAGAGGCTTCATCCACAATGACTGCTCTTTGTGCCATTTTGGCTTTGGATGCACACATGGGATCTTTCTTTAATCCATCAGGTGCTGAGAATCTAAGGCACAGCCTCACACAGGGCCAAGAGGCTGATTCACACACATCCCTTTGCAAAGGAATTAAGCAAAAAGCCACAGGTGATGCCCCTTCATTTCCATTTGAAAACTGTTTACTTCAGGCTTCACAAAGGGGTAGCCTGAGGCAAAGACCTTCCTGACACTCAGGGCAACAGAACAATAGGTAAGCAAAAGGCCCAAAGCAGGGTTTCTCCACTGACACTTTACTGGTCACACTGATATCTGAGTTTTCTGAGATGCTTGCCATTCCCTTCAGTTATCCAGTACATGGCCATGTCACAGAGCTGGGAGGTGGTACATATCTTGGACACAAAACCATGAGCCAATTCTGGAGAGTGGCCAGAATTCAGGAAGAAAACAGGAACTTAGCAAGATAGTAGGTGTTGCCCATAGATAAGGCAAGCCCCAGTCCATTCATAAATTGGAAAGGATGAATGCTGGAAAGTTTTCTACTAGACAGGACGCATCCATTGATTCATTCTCTTTTCCAATGTCTACAACCAGGGATACAGTGGGATACACAGACATAGAAAGACTCGCCTTGTCAAATGACTTACTAGAAACAGTCCACTCCAAACCAAACAAACTGCCTTTCCTACCTATTCTCAGAACATGAGACAAAACCATAAACTCACACCCACACCCACTAAGGCACCTCCTTCCCCAAGTAGGTCTGTGACTATCTGGAGTGTCTTCTGACTGGTGGGCCATACAATGTTCCCCCAAAATGGCCAGTCCTCTCTCAGATCTGGCCTCCTTGGCCTACTCAATGAACTTGTCAGGAGCCACCAGTGAGCCACTCACTACCTGCTTTCTCAGAAAAGTCCCCTCTTCAGAGCTTTCCTGGCATTTGGTCATCCTCACATCAGTAGGTACCAAGAAAGACTGACTCTCTCCTTGGTAAATGCAAACAAGTCAGCCCACTGGGACTGGGACTGAAACTGGCTCTGGGTGCCTGGCTTCCTGGTTGCCAAGTTCAAAGAGTTCCATCACAAAAGAAGTGAGGTGAGGTCACTTCCTTCAGGAACTGAATGAGGTCACTGCCTTGGCAACCAAATTGTCCTAACAGTTGCTTCCAAGGGTCCTATGAGATGGAGGCTGCCCCTGCTTCCTGTGACACTTTCACAAGTTAGAATGGTATATCCTCCATAGGCACCCAGGAACAGCTTTCCACACAGGCCTGGTTTGGTCCATCTTGTCTACATTAAGAAGAGAGAGGCTCATACAGACACAACCCTTCATCCTGACCAGGTTGTTTGCCATGGAAGATGACTTTTGCTCTCTCATGTCCTTCAGAGCTGCCTACTTCTTCTCCAGGGATCATTTCTACATGGACCTTTGAGTTCTCAGCAGGTGGAAGATCCCCTACATTCCTCTATTGCAAGACCAACTCTGTCCCTGCTCTTCTGTAAAGTTGGATTGAGGGAACAGTGTATGGTGAGGGGTAAGAACATGTTTGATTTGGGTTAGGAATCATTCTACTGGATGAAGAATGGTATTGGGAACCTGCGATATATATAATAATGTATAGGTGAAGTATATGTATGACAACAGAAATCTAAGTAAGCTTTGAAGCCCAGAAGGGCATTGGGCCCTTGACTGGGATACTTAGCTTTGAATTACATTCTGCACAGATGTCTCAGATAAATTGATATACAATGGCATAAGACCTTGTACCTTGGATGATTGAATGTGGAAGAGAACATCCAGTCAAAAGGGATAGTAGGTAGGATTAGGAAGATAGTCAGTAGGTTTAGGAAGAAGAGTGAGTATAACATTTGGACCAAAAGTTCTTTAGCAGTAGGGTGTCAGTTAGAGAGTAGATGTAAATGTCAGCACATGTGAAGAGTCAGTCACAATAATGAATATGGGAAATTAGGTAGGAGAGCAGATATCAATAGATACATTGGGAAATCAGTCAAAGTATAAAGTGAGTGATAGCATTAGATATTTTCAACAGGGTTGAGGTTGAATATGTACTCTTAGGACGAAGCAACTGTGTAGTCACCAATAGGATTGACATTTGAGAGCATTAGGCCCCTGGACAAGGATGTGTTTAGTAATCCATGCTCACTTTCCATTTAGACTTTGGTACAATCATAAGTGTGAACTTTGCATTATGTGTCCAGAATATCACTGTGATCAAATGTATATGCAGATCAGGTGACATGAGTATTTCTTCCACCATTTCTGGGAGCAATATCTAGAAGACGTGTTGATTAGTATTTGGGGGCACCAATAGGTGTACCTTGTGTCTATGAATATAGAGATAATGCATGAATAGACCATACTGTGAATAAATAGTATAACTGGTTCCAATTTACATAATGGATTGAACTGATACCTGAAAATATATAGGAAATCTAATATTGATACACAATCATTCATTCCAACCAGTTATATATCTAATGGTAATATTAGGGTTCTGGTTTACCATGAAGGCTGTGTGAGATTTGCTTGAAAAGTGATTATGGAAATCGAAAATAATGTGTTTGGAAAGAAGTCTCATGAAAAGGCCAGTCCAGAAATATACAGGAGTACATGTGTTCTGAAGCAGGAAGTGATTGAAAGTGAACCAAATGCCTGTAAATTTGTGAACTTGTGGATGAAATATATATCCTATGATGTGCATCAACTGAAGAAATAGTGATGTACCAGTGTCGAAAAAAAAGAAACGTCAAAATACACATCATGTATCATAGGAATCTACTTGCATTGATGCTAAACTCGGTCAGTTACTGTAGAAATATTAGGATTTCTAAGGACCATTCACTAGGAAACAAATGTGTATTTCAGGTGGATGAATATTTCTGAGAATAATCTTTGGAAAAGATGATTATAAATCCACATACATGAACATGAATGAATTTAGGGAGTGTATAATAAGACACATATATTTCATACTTTGAAAAATCTGGAGAGAGAGACTGTGTGTGTGTGTGTGTGTGTGTGTGTGTGTGTGTGTGTTTGTGTATATATATATATATATATATATATATATATATATATACATACATTCAAACAATACAAACACACAGAGACTTTAAAAAGTCGAAATATATATGCCAATCAAAATTCATCATGAAATATGTATCATCCACAGATCCAAAAATATTTAATTTACTGAACATGGATTTATGTATCATGTTGTTCAAGTAGAAAGCTCACCCATAGGTTGAATTTTCAGTTCCAACAGCATTTATGAGGAGTGATCTCTTCTCACAATTTGTATCTGCCATGTCAGCCTCCTCACAAGAATGTACGTGGGATACCATGTAGGATTCTATATGTGCATGTAAAAATACATGTGCTGAATAGGCTACAGAGAAAGGGAGACAGGAATTCACATACTTGTCAACTTTACAAACACATGGAGAACTACTTCTCTTAAATTGGACTAGATTTATAACACCTAGCCTTTATAATGCCAAAGGAAAGTCCATTATACACCATGCCTCCTCTGAACTGCATGTATTGCTATTCTGTTTGTGTTATTTTCCTCCATCATATCAGGATTGGTAATCAGAGTCTAGGAGGGTATGGGTTAGTGTCAGGGATTCAGTATTTTGAATGGAAAATAGGAAAATGAATCCAATGTGTATGCAATTCTGTGCTACACAAAAATCTTCCCACTCTCATCAAGAACAATGCCTTGACATTACCTTTGCCCCAAGTAAGACACGATTCGAAGAGAAGAGTTAGAAAATCTGTGAATACATATATACAATGGAAAATGCTCAGGAGTTCACAACCTTGGAGGTGGTAGAGGAGTTTCCATAAGTAAGGGACAGGATAAACACTCCCCAAACATGGAGCTCTGCTGGCCTAAAGACTTCTTGGGAAACTGCCTCTGAGGTTGGACCCTTGAAATATATGTTGTTGTCAGGAGCTTTATCTTCCTTTGTAGTGAGACCATCAAAGCTTGGTCTGCATCTATGTGGCCTGGAGGACATGGTTTCTGATTTTCCAATGAACATGAGGCAGCAGTGCTGAATTCTCTCTTTGTAGGTCAACTGTGGCCACTGGGGTCTAAGTGTTTCCCCGTGTGGACTGTGAGGCCATTTGGTCATCCTCCACTTTTCCTGGTGTTTCTTGCTGCTTCACTGGGAGTTTCCTATTTGCTTCATGAAATACAACGAGTTCAACTGGGACACAGTGCTGGAGGGAGTTCTGTCATTTGTGCTGACTCAGGGTCCTAGGAGAATGCACTAACCAGGCTTCTATCCCACAGAGCTTGCCCCCTTGACCATAGCAACCTGATTCTGAACATTGCCCGGAAACCTCTCCATAGAACAAGATGCCTTTACATATAAGGGTCTGCTGGCTGCACCGTGTCAGTCACAAGCCATGTGGAAGCCAATGGCAGATCCATATGGCCCCACCACAGATGTTTTATCACACACCTGCACACCACTGCTCTAGGCCCACTAATCAGCAGGCTCCAATTTACTGGCATCTCTGTTCTACACCATTTTCATGAAACCCAGTCAATCAAGGCACTGTCTGGTACACTCATGATCAGCAACAGGACACCCAAAGGTTCTCCAGTGCCACGTTGTCATGGGAATTTCAAAAATTTCATGGTATTTATCAAGCCATTTCTCAAGGATGAACTTGGAGGCACTGTGGGTTTCTATTCATTCAGGAACCACTAAATGGTGAGGAAGCTCATTTCAATGAAAGCTCTGGAGAAACACTCAGAGGCAAGGCTTCCCAAGAGTGGCCAAAAGGTCACATTAAGCCAGGCCCATTGAGGTCTACAATGTGAGGTCCCTGTGTGTTTTGACTCTCAATTATGGCTGCCAGGTCTTTAAGAATAAAATCATGTGATATCCTGGCTGAGATTCCCAGTGCTCTGTGGAAAGCCACCCTGGGCCTAGATCTCAGTTTCCAAGGGCAACTCTCATGCGTGGCCTCCTAAAATCCCAACACAATTCATGGCAATACTTCTCTGAGTTCAGTACCAGAACTCAGTCTCTAAGGGGAATCACGCCAGAGTTCAAGCCCAGGTGGACAAAGTCATCCCTTCCAACCGCCACAGAAATGACCACAATTCCAACCAAAACACTGCCACATGGCCCTCATCTTCTTCCATATAGACACTCATCATAACCTCTGGCTGGAGGTTTCCATGAGGGGGCAGCCCAAGACAGTGTCTAGAATAAGCTCCCTTGAACCTCATTTGCCTAGTGTCAGGGTGGCCTGTGAACCAGGAGTGATCAAACACGCCTGCCATTAATACTGCTCTGCTTCTCCAAATTGAGGACTACTGACTTTCGGGTATAGATTCTTTCTGTGAATTGGAGACATGAGAAAACCCAAGAACCTATGGGATAGCCTCTGCAGGGCTTTGAAGAACTCATTTGACCCAAAGGATCCCTATTCTCACTTGATGGAGGTCAGGAACTTTCCAGAGGAAAGTGAGAGGCTTCATCCACAATGACTGCTCTTTGTGCCATTTTGGCTTTGGATGCACACATGGGATCTTTCTTTAATCCATCAGGTGCTGAGAATCTAAGGCACAGCCTCACACAGGGCCAAGAGGCTGATTCACACACATCCCTTTGCAAAGGAATTAAGCAAAAAGCCACAGGTGATGGCCCTTCATTTCCATTTGAAAACTGTTTACTTCAGGCTTCACAAAGGGGTAGCCTGAGGCAAAGACCTTCCTGAGAGTCAGGGCAACAGAACAATAGGTAAGCAAAAGGCCCAAAGCAGGGTTTCTCCACTGACACTTTACTGGTCACACTGATATCTGAGTTTTCTGAGATGCTTGCCATTCCCTTCAGTTATCCAGTACATGGCCATGTCACAGAGCTGGGAGGTGGTACATATCTTGGACACAAAACCATGAGCCAATTCTGGAGAGTGGCCAGAATTCAGGAAGAAAACAGGAACTTAGCAAGATAGTAGGTGTTGCCCATAGATAAGGCAAGCCCCAGTCCATTCATAAATTGGAAAGGATGAATGCTGGAAAGTTTTCTACTAGACAGGACGCATCCATTGATTCATTCTCTTTTCCAATGTCTACAACCAGGGATACAGTGGGATACACAGACATAGAAACACTCGCCTTGTCAAATGACTTACTAGAAACAGTCCACTCCAAACCAAACAAACTGCCTTTCCTACCTATTCTCAGAACATGAGACAAAACCAAAAACTCACACCCACACCCACTAAGGCACCTCCTTCCCCCAAGTAGGTCTGTGACTATCTGGAGTGTCTTCTGACTGGTGGGCCATACAATGTTCCCCCAAAATGGCCCGTCCTCTCTCAGATCTGGCCTCCTTGGCCTACTCAATGAACTTGTCAGGAGCCACCAGTGAGCCACTCACTACCTGCTTTCTCAGAAAAGTCCCCTCTTCAGAGCTTTCCTGGCATTTGGTCATCCTCACATCAGTAGGTACCAAGAAAGACTGACTCTCTCCTTGGTAAATGCAAACAAGTCAGCCCACTGGGACTGGGACTGAAACTGGCTCTGGGTGCCTGGCTTCCTGGTTGCCAAGTTCAAAGAGTTCCATCACCAAAGAAGTGAGGTGAGGTCACTTCCTTCAGGAACTGAATGAGGTCACTGCCTTGGCAACCAAATTGTCCTAACAGTTGCTTCCAAGGGTCCTATGAGATGGAGGCTGCCCCTGCTTCCTGTGACACTTTCACAAGTTAGAATGGTATATCCTCCATAGGCACCCAGGAACAGCTTTCCACACAGGCCTGGTTTGGTCCATCTTGTCTACATTAAGAAGAGAGAGGCTCATACAGACACAACCCTTCATCCTGACCAGGTTGTTTGCCATGGAAGATGACTTTTGCTCTCTCATGTCCTTCAGAGCTGCCTACTTCTTCTCCAGGGATCATTTCTGCATGGACCTTTGAGTTCTCAGCAGGTGGAAGATCCCCTACATTCCTCTATTGTAAGACCAACTCTGTCCCTGCTCTTCTGTAAAGTTGGATTGAGGGAACAGTGTATGGTTAGGGGTAAGAACATGTTTGATTTGGGTTAGGAATCATTCTACTGGATGAAGAATGGTATTGGGAACCTGCAATATATATAATAATGTATAGGTGAAGTATATGTATGACAACAGAAATCTAAGTAAGCTTTGAAGCCCAGAAGGGCATTGGGCCCTTGACTGGGATACTTAGCTTTGAATTACATTCTGCACAGATGTCTCAGATAAATTGATATACAATGGCATAAGACCTTGTACCTTGGATGATTGAATGTGGAAGAGAACATCCAGTCAAAAGGGAGAGTAGGTAGGATTAGGAAGATAGTCAGTAGGTTTAGGAAGAAGAGTGAGTATAACATTTGGACCAAAAGTTCTTTAGCAGTAGGGTGTCAGTTAGAGAGTAGATGTAAATGTCAGCACATGTGAAGAGTCAGTCACAATAATGAATATGGGAAATTAGGTAGGAGAGCAGATAAAATAGATACATTGGGAAATCAGTCAAAGTATAAAGTGAGTGATAGGATTAGATATTTTCAACAGGGTTGAGGTTGAATATGTACTCTTAGGACGAAGCAACTGTGTAGTCACCAATAGGATTGACATTTGAGAGCATTAGGCCCCTGGACAAGGATGTGTTTAGTAATCCATGCTCACTTTCCATTTAGACTTTGGTACAATCATAAGTGTGAACTTTGCATTATGTGTCCAGAATATCACTGTGATCAAATGTATATGTAGATCAGGTGACATGAGTATTTCTTCCACCATTTCTGGGAGCAATATCTTGAAGACGTGTTGATTAGTATTTGGGGCACCAATAGGTGTACCTTGTGTCTATGAATATAGAGATAATGCATGAATAGACCATACTGTGAATAAATAGTATAACTGGTTCCAATTTACATAATGGATAGAACTGATACCTGAAAATATATAGGAAATCTAATATTGATACACAATCATTCATTCCAACCAGTTATATATCTAATGGTAATATTAGGGTTCTGGTTTACCATGAAGGCTGTGTGAGATTTGCTTGAAAAGTGATTATGGAAATCGAAAATAATGTGTTTGGAAAGAAGTCTCATGAAAAGGCCAGTCCAGAAATATACAGGAGGACATGTGTTCTGAAGCAGGAAGTGATTGAAAGTGAACCAAATGCCTGTAAATTTGTGAACTTGTGGATGAAATATATATCCTATGATGTGCATCAACTGAAGAAATAGTGATGTACCAGTGTCGAAAAAAAAGAAACGTCAAAATACACATCATGTATCATAGGAATCTACTTGCATTGATGCTAAACTCGGTCAGTTACTGTAGAAATATTAGGATTTCTAAGGACCATTCACTAGGAAACAAATGTGTATTTCAGGTGGATGAATATTTCTGAGAATAATCTTTGGAAAAGATGATTATAAATCCACATACATGAACATGAATGAATTTAGGGAGTGTATAATAAGACACATATATTTCATACTTTGAAAAATCTGGAGAGAGAGACTGTGTGTGTGTTTGTGTGGGTATATATATATATATATATATATATATATATATACATACATTCAAACAATACAAACACACAGAGACTTTAAAAAGTCGAAATATATATGCCAATCAAAATTCATCATGAAATATGTATCATCCACAGATCCAAAAATATTTAATTTACTCAACATGGATTTATGTATCATGTTGTTCAAGTAGAAAGCTCACCCATAGGTTGAATTTTCAGTTCCAACAGCATTTACGAGGAGTGATCTCTTCTCACAATTTGTATCTGCCATGTCAGCCTCCTCACAAGAATGTATGTGGGATACCAGGTAGGATTCTATATGTGCATGTAAAAATACATGTGCTGAATAGGCTACAGAGAAAGGGAGACAGGAATTCACATACTTGTTAACTTTACAAACACATGGAGAACTACTTCTCTTAAATTGGACTAGATTTATAACACCTAGCCTTTACAATGCCAAAGGAAAGTCCAATTATACACCATGCCTCCTCTGAACTGAATGTATTGCTATTCTGTTTGTGTTATTTTCCTCCATCATATCAGGATTGGTAATCAGAGTCTAGGAGGGTATGGGTTAGTGTCAGGGATTCAGTATTTTGAATGGAAAATAGGAAAATGAATCCAATGTGTATGCAATTCTGTGCTACACAAAAATCTTCCCACTCTCATCAAGAACAATGCCTTGACATTACCTTTGCCCCAAGTAAGGCACGATTCGAAGAGAAGAGTTAGAAAATCTGTGAATACATATATACAATGGAAAATGCTCAGGAGTTCACAACCTTGGAGGTGGTAGAGGAGTTTCCATAAGTAAGGGACAGGATAAACACTCCCCAAACATGGAGCTCTGCTGGCCTAAAGACTTCTTGGGAAACTGCCTCTGAGGTTGGACCCTTGAAATATATGTTGTTGTCAGGGGCTTTATCTTCCTTTGTAGTGAGACCATCAAAGCTTGGTCTGCATCTATGTGGCCTGGAGGACATGGTTTCTGATTTTCCAATGAACATGAGGCAGCAGTGCTGAATTCTCTCTTTGTAGGTCAACTGTGGCCACTGGGGTCTAAATGTTTCCCCGTGTGCACTGTGAGGCCATTTGGTCATCCTCCACTTTTCCTGGTGTTTCTTGCTGCTTCACTGGGAGTTTCCTATTTGCTTCATGAAATACAACGAGTTCAACTGGGACACAGTGCTGGAGGGAGTTCTGTCACGTGTGCTGACTCAGGGTCCTAGGAGAATGCACCAACCAGGCTTCTATCCCACAGAGCTTGCCCCCTTGACCATAGCAACCTGATTCTGAACATTGCCCGGAAACCTCTCCATAGAACAAGATGCCTTTACATATAAGGGTCTGCTGGCTGCACCGTGTCAGTCACAAGCCATGTGGAAGCCAATGGCAGATCCACATGGCCCCACCACAGATGTTTTATCACACACCTGCACACCACTGCTCTAGGCCCACTAATCAGCAGGCTCCAACTTACTGGCATCTCTGTTCTACACCATTTTCATGAAACCCAGTCAATCAAGGCACTGTCTGGTACACTCATGATCAGCAACAGGACATCCAAAGGTTCTCCAGTGCCACGTGGTCATGGGAATTTCAAAAATTTCATGGTATTTATCAAGCCATTTCTCAAGGATGAACTTGGAGGCACTGTGGGTTTCTATTCATTCAGGAACCACTAAATGGTGAGGAAGCTCATTTCAATGAAAGCTCTGGAGAAACACTCAGAGGCAAGGCTTCCCAAGAGTGGCCAAAAGGTCACATCAAGCCAGGCCCATTGAGCTCTACAATGTGAGGTCCCTGTGTGTTTTGACTCTCAATTATGGCTGCCAGGTCTTTAAGAATAAAATCATGTGATATCCTGGCTGAGATTCCCAGTGCTCTGTGGAAAGCCACCCTGGGCCTAGATCTCAGTTTCCAAGGGCAACTCTCATGCGTGGCCTCCTAAAATCCCAACACAATTCATGGCAATACTTCTCTGAGTTCAGTACCAGAACTCAGTCTCTAAGGGGAATCACGCCAGAGTTCAAGCCCAGGGGGACAAAGTCATCCCTTCCAACCGCCACAGAAATGACCACAATTCCAACCAAAACACTGCCACATGGCCCTCATCTTCTTCCATATAGACACTCATCATAACCTCTGGCTGGAGGTTTCCATGAGGGGGCAGCCCAAGACAGTGTCTAGAATAAGCTCCCTTGCCCCTCATTTGCCTAATGTCAGGGTGGCCTGTGAACCAGGAGTGATCAAATACGCCTGCCATTAATACTGCTCTGCTTCTCCAAATTGAGGACTACTGACTTTCGGGTATAGATTCTTTCTGTGAATTGGAGACATGAGAAAACCCAAGAACCTATGGGATAGCCTCTGCAGGGCTTTGAAGAACTCATTTGACCCAAAGGATCCCTATTCTCACTTGATGGAGGTCAGGAACTTTCCAGAGGAAAGTGAGAGGCTTCATCCACAATGACTGCTCTTTGTGCCATTTTGGCTTTGGATGCACACATGGGATCTTTCTTTAATCCATCAGGTGCTGAGAATCTAAGCCACAGCCTCACACAGGGCCAAGAGGCTGATTCACACACATCCCTTTGCAAAGGAATTAAGCAAAAAGCCACAGGTGATGCCCCTTCATTTCCATTTGAAAACTGTTTACTTCAGGCTTCACAAAGGGGTAGCCTGAGGCAAAGACCTTCCTGAGAGTCAGGGCAACAGAACAATAGGTAAGCAAAAGGCCCAAAGCAGGGTTTCTCCACTGACACTTTACTGGTCACACTGATATCTGAGTTTTCTGAGATGCTTGCCATTCCCTTCAGTTATCCAGTACATGGCCATGTCACAGAGCTGGGACGTGGTACATATCTTGGACACAAAACCATGAGCCAATTCTGGAGAGTGGCCAGAATTCAGGAAGAAAACAGGAACTTAGCAAGATAGTAGGTGTTGCCCATAGATAAGGCAAGCCCCAGTCCATTCATAAATTGGAAAGGATGAATGCTGGAAAGTTTTCTACTAGACAGGACACATCCATTGATTCATTCTCTTTTCCAATATCTACAACCAGGGATACAGTGGGATACACAGACATAGAAACACTCGCCTTGTCAAATGACTTACTAGAAACAGTCCACTCCAAACCAAACAAACTGCCTTTCCTACCTATTCTCAGAACATGAGACAAAACCAAAAACTCACACCCACACCCACTAAGGCACCTCCTTCCCCCAAGTAGGTCTGTGACTATCTGGAGTGTCTTCTGACTGGTGGGCCATACAATGTTCCCCCAAAATGGCCCGTCCTCTCTCAGATCTGGCCTCCTTGGCCTACTCAATGAACTTGTCAGGAGCCACCAGTGAGCCACTCGCTACCTGCTTTCTCAGAAAAGTCCCCTCTTCAGAGCTTTCCTGGCATTTGGTCATCCTCACATCAGTAGGTACCAAGAAAGACTGACTCTCTCCTTGGTAAATGCAAACAAGTCAGCCCACTGGGACTGGGACTGAAACTGGCTCTGGGTGCCTGGCTTCCTGGTTGCCAAGTTCAAAGAGTTCCATCACAAAAGAAGTGAGGTGAGGTCACTTCCTTCAGGAACTGAATGAGGTCACTGCCTTGGCAACCAAATTGTCCTAACAGTTGCTTCCAAGGGTCCTATGACATGGAGGCTGCCCCTGCTTCCTGTGACACTTTCACAAGTTAGAATGGTATATCCTCCATAGGCACCCAGGAACAGCTTTCCACACAGGCCTGGTTTGGTCCATCTTGTCTACATTAAGAAGAGAGAGGCTCATACAGACACAACCCTTCATCCTGACCAGGTTGTTTGCCATGGAAGATGACTTTTGCTCTCTCATGTCCTTCAGAGCTGCCTACTTCTTCTCCAGGGATCATTTCTGCATGGACCTTTGAGTTCTCAGCAGGTGGAAGATCCCCTACATTCCGCTATTGTAAGACCAACTCTGTCCCTGCTCTTCTGTAAAGTTGGATTGAGGGAACAGTGTATGGTTAGGGGTAAGAACATGTTTGATTTGGGTTAGGAATCATTCTACTGGATGAAGAATGGTATTGGGAACCTGCGAAATATATAATAATGTATAGGTGAAGTATATGTATGACAACAGAAATCTAAGTAAGCTTTGAAGCCCAGAAGGGCATTGGGCCCTTGACTGGGATACTTAGCTTTGAATTACATTCTGCACAGATGTCTCAGATAAATTGATATACAATGGCATAAGACCTTGTACCTTGGATGATTGAATGTGGAAGAGAACATCCAGTCAAATGGAGAGTAGGTAGGATTAGGAAGATAGTCAGTAGGTTTAGGAAGAAGAGTGAGTATAACATTTGGACCAAAAGTTCTTTAGCAGTAGGGTGTCAGTTAGAGAGTAGATGTAAATGTCAGCACATGTGAAGAGTCAGTCACAATAATGAATATGGGAAATTAGGTAGGAGAGCAGATATCAATAGATACATTGGGAAATCAGTCAAAGTATAAAGTGAGTGATAGGATTAGATATTTTCAACAGGGTTGAGGTTGAATATGTACTCTTAGGACGAAGCAACTGTGTAGTCACCAATAGGATTGACATTTGAGAGCATTAGGCCCCTGGACAAGGATGTGTTTAGTAATCCATGCTCACTTTCCATTTAGACTTTGGTACAATCATAAGTGTGAACTTTGCATTATGTGTCCAGAATATCACTGTGATCAAATGTATATGTAGATCAGGTGACATGAGTATTTCTTCCACCATTTCTGGGAGCAATATCTTGAAGACGTGTTGATTAGTATTTGGGGGCACCAATAGGTGTACCTTGTGTCCATGAATATAGAGATAATGCATGAATAGACCATACTGTGAATAAATAGTATAACTGGTTCCAATTTACATAATGGATAGAACTGATACCTGAAAATATATAGGAAATCTAATATTGATACACAATCATTCATTCCAACCAGTTATATATCTAATGGTAATATTAGGGTTCTGGTTTACCATGAAGGCTGTGTGAGATTTGCTTGAAAAGTGATTATGGAAATCGAAAATAATGTGTTTGGAAAGAAGTCTCATGAAAAGGCCAGTCCAGAAATATACAGGAGGACATGTGTTCTGAAGCAGGAAGTGATTGAAAGTGAACCAAATGCCTGTAAATTTGTGAACTTGTGGATGAAATATATATCCTATGATGTGCATCAACTGAAGAAATAGTGATGTACCAGTGTCGAAAAAAAAGAAACGTCAAAATACACATCATGTATCATAGGAATCTACTTGCATTGATGCTAAACTCGGTCAGTTACTGTAGAAATATTAGGATTTCTAAGGACCATTCACTAGGAAACAAATGTGTATTTCAGGTGGATGAATATTTCTGAGAATAATCTTTGGAAAAGATGATTATAAATCCACATACATGAACATGAATGAATTTAGGGAGTGTATAATAAGACACATATATTTCATACTTTGAAAAATCTGGAGAGAGAGACTGTGTGTGTGTTTGTGTGGGTATATATATATATATATATATATATATATATATATATACATACATTCAAACAATACAAACACACAGAGACTTTAAAAAGTCGAAATATATATGCCAATCAAAATTCATCATGAAATATGTATCATCCACAGATCCAAAAATATTTAATTTACTCAACATGGATTTATGTATCATGTTGTTCAAGTAGAAAGCTCACCCATAGGTTGAATTTTCAGTTCCAACAGCATTTACGAGGAGTGATCTCTTCTCACAATTTGTATCTGCCATGTCAGCCTCCTCACAAGAATGTACGTGGGATACCAGGTAGGATTCTATATGTGCATGTAAAAATACATGTGCTGAATAGGCTACAGAGAAAGGGAGACAGGAATTCACATACTTGTTAACTTTACAAACACATGGAGAACTACTTCTCTTAAATTGGACTAGATTTATAACACCTAGCCTTTACAATGCCAAAGGAAAGTCCAATTATACACCATGCCTCCTCTGAACTGAATGTATTGCTATTCTGTTTGTGTTATTTTCCTCCATCATATCAGGATTGGTAATCAGAGTCTAGGAGGGTATGGGTTAGTGTCAGGGATTCAGTATTTTGAATGGAAAATAGGAAAATGAATCCAATGTGTATGCAATTCTGTGCTACACAAAAATCTTCCCACTCTCATCAAGAACAATGCCTTGACATTACCTTTGCCCCAAGTAAGGCACGATTCGAAGAGAAGAGTTAGAAAATCTGTGAATACATATATACAATGGAAAATGCTCAGGAGTTCACAACCTTGGAGGTGGTAGAGGAGTTTCCATAAGTAAGGGACAGGATAAACACTCCCCAAACATGGAGCTCTGCTGGCCTAAAGACTTCTTGGGAAACTGCCTCTGAGGTTGGACCCTTGAAATATATGTTGTTGTCAGGGGCTTTATCTTCCTTTGTAGTGAGACCATCAAAGCTTGGTCTGCATCTATGTGGCCTGGAGGACATGGTTTCTGATTTTCCAATGAACATGAGGCAGCAGTGCTGAATTCTCTCTTTGTAGGTCAACTGTGGCCACTGGGGTCTAAGTGTTTCCCCGTGTGCACTGTGAGGCCATTTGGTCATCCTCCACTTTTCCTGGTGTTTCTTGCTGCTTCACTGGGAGTTTCCTATTTGCTTCATGAAATACAAGGAGTTCAACTGGGACACAGTGCTGGAGGGAGTTCTGTCACGTGTGCTGACTCAGGGTCCTAGGAGAATGCACCAACCAGGCTTCTATCCCACAGAGCTTGCCCCCTTGACCATAGCAACCTGATTCTGAACATTGCCCGGAAACCTCTCCATAGAACAAGATGCCTTTACATATAAGGGTCTGCTGGCTGCACCGTGTCAGTCACAAGCCATGTGGAAGCCAATGGCAGATCCACATGGCCCCACCACAGATGTTTTATCACACACCTGCACACCACTGCTCTAGGCCCACTAATCAGCAGGCTCCAACTTACTGGCATCTCTGTTCTACACCATTTTCATGAAACCCAGTCAATCAAGGCACTGTCTGGTACACTCATGATCAGCAACAGGACATCCAAAGGTTCTCCAGTGCCACGTGGTCATGGGAATTTCAAAAATTTCATGGTATTTATCAAGCCATTTCTCAAGGATGAACTTGGAGGCACTGTGGGTTTCTATTCATTCAGGAACCACTAAATGGTGAGGAAGCTCATTTCAATGAAAGCTCTGGAGAAACACTCAGAGGCAAGGCTTCCCAAGAGTGGCCAAAAGGTCACATCAAGCCAGGCCCATTGAGGTCTACAATGTGAGGTCCCTGTGTGTTTTGACTCTCATTTATGGCTGCCAGGTCTTTAAGAATAAAATCATGTGATATCCTGGCTGAGATTCCCAGTGCTCTGTGGAAAGCCACCCTGGGCCTAGATCTCAGTTTCCAAGGGCAACTCTCATGCGTGGCCTCCTAAAATCCCAACACAATTCATGGCAATACTTCTCTGAGTTCAGTACCAGAACTCAGTCTCTAAGGGGAATCACGCCAGAGTTCAAGCCCAGGTGGACAAAGTCATCCCTTCCAACCGCCACAGAAATGACCACAATTCCAACCAAAACACTGCCACATGGCCCTCATCTTCTTCCATATAGACACTCATCATAACCTCTGGCTGGAGGTTTCCATGAGGGGGCAGCCCAAGACAGTGTCTAGAATAAGCTCCCTTGCCCCTCATTTGCCTAATGTCAGGGTGGCCTGTGAACCAGGAGTGATCAAATACGCCTGCCATTAATACTGATCTGCTTCTCCAAATTGAGGACTACTGACTTTCGGGTATAGATTCTTTCTGTGAATTGGAGACATGAGAAAACCCAAGAACCTATGGGATAGCCTCTGCAGGGCTTTGAAGAACTCATTTGACCCAAAGGATCCCTATTCTCACTTGATGGAGGTCAGGAACTTTCCAGAGGAAAGTGAGAGGCTTCATCCACAATGACTGCTCTTTGTGCCATTTTGGCTTTGGATGCACACATGGGATCTTTCTTTAATCCATCAGGTGCTGAGAATCTAAGCCACAGCCTCACACAGGGCCAAGAGGCTGATTCACACACATCCCTTTGCAAAGGAATTAAGCAAAAAGCCACAGGTGATGCCCCTTCATTTCCATTTGAAAACTGTTTACTTCAGGCTTCACAAAGGGGTAGCCTGAGGCAAAGACCTTCCTGAGAGTCAGGGCAACAGAACAATAGGTAAGCAAAAGGCCCAAAGCAGGGTTTCTCCACTGACACTTTACTGGTCACACTGATATCTGAGTTTTCTGAGATGCTTGCCATTCCCTTCAGTTATCCAGTACATGGCCATGTCACAGAGCTGGGACGTGGTACATATCTTGGACACAAAACCATGAGCCAATTCTGGAGAGTGGCCAGAATTCAGGAAGAAAACAGGAACTTAGCAAGATAGTAGGTGTTGCCCATAGATAAGGCAAGCCCCAGTCCATTCATAAATTGGAAAGGATGAATGCTGGAAAGTTTTCTACTAGACAGGACACATCCATTGATTCATTCTCTTTTCCAATGTCTACAACCAGGGATACAGTGGGATACACAGACATAGAAACACTCGCCTTGTCAAATGACTTACTAGAAACAGTCCACTCCAAACCAAACAAACTGCCTTTCCTACCTATTCTCAGAACATGAGACAAAACCAAAAACTCACACCCACACCCACTAAGGCACCTCCTTCCCCCAAGTAGGTCTGTGACTATCTGGAGTGTCTTCTGACTGGTGGGCCATACAATGTTCCCCCAAAATGGCCCGTCCTCTCTCAGATCTGGCCTCCTTGGCCTACTCAATGAACTTGTCAGGAGCCACCAGTGAGCCACTCGCTACCTGCTTTCTCAGAAAAGTCCCCTCTTCAGAGCTTTCCTGGCATTTGGTCATCCTCACATCAGTAGGTACCAAGAAAGACTGACTCTCTCCTTGGTAAATGCAAACAAGTCAGCCCACTGGGACTGGGACTGAAACTGGCTCTGGGTGCCTGGCTTCCTGGTTGCCAAGTTCAAAGAGTTCCATCACAAAAGAAGTGAGGTGAGGTCACTTCCTTCAGGAACTGAATGAGGTCACTGCCTTGGCAACCAAATTGTCCTAACAGTTGCTTCCAAGGGTCCTATGACATGGAGGCTGCCCCTGCTTCCTGTGACACTTTCACAAGTTAGAATGGTATATCCTCCATAGGCACCCAGGAACAGCTTTCCACACAGGCCTGGTTTGGTCCATCTTGTCTACATTAAGAAGAGAGAGGCTCATACAGACACAACACTTCATCCTGACCAGGTTGTTTGCCATGGAAGATGACTTTTGCTCTCTCATGTCCTTCAGAGCTGCCTACTTCTTCTCCAGGGATCATTTCTGCATGGACCTTTGAGTTCTCAGCAGGTGGAAGATCCCCTATATTCCTCTATTGTAAGACCAACTCTGTCCCTGCTCTTCTGTAAAGTTGGATTGAGGGAACAGTGTATGGTTAGGGGTAAGAACATGTTTGATTTGGGTTAGGAATCATTCTACTGGATGAAGAATGGTATTGGGAACCTGCGATATATATAATAATGTATAGGTGAAGTATATGTATGACAACAGAAATCTAAGTAAGCTTTGAAGCCCAGAAGGGCATTGGGCCCTTGACTGGGATACTTAGCTTTGAATTACATTCTGCACAGATGTCTCAGATAAATTGATATACAATGGCATAAGACCTTGTACCTTGGATGATTGAATGTGGAAGAGAACATCCAGTCAAAAAGGGATAGTAGGTAGGATTAGGAAGATAGTCAGTAGGTTTAGGAAGAAGAGTGAGTATAACATTTGGACCAAAAGTTCTTTAGCAGTAGGGTGTCAGTTAGAGAGTAGATGTAAATGTCAGCACATGTGAAGAGTCAGTCACAATAATGATTATGGGAAATTAGGTAGGAGAGCAGATATCAATAGATACATTGGGAAATCAGTCAAAGTATAAAGTGAGTGATAGGATTAGATATTTTCAACAGGGTTGAGGTTGAATATGTACTCTTAGGACGAAGCAACTGTGTAGTCACCAATAGGATTGACATTTGAGAGCATTAGGCCCCTGGACAAGGATGTGTTTAGTAATCCATGCTCACTTTCCATTTAGACTTTGGTACAATCATAAGTGTGAACTTTGCATTATGTGTCCAGAATATCACTGTGATCAAATGTATATGTAGATCAGGTGACATGAGTATTTCTTCCACCATTTCTGGGAGCAATATCTTGAAGACGTGTTGATTAGTATTTGGGGGCACCAATAGGTGTACCTTGTGTCTATGAATATAGAGATAATGCATGAATAGACCATACTGTGAATAAATAGTATAACTGGTTCCAATTTACATAATGGATTGAACTGATACCTGAAAATATATAGGAAATCTAATATTGATACACAATCATTCATTCCAACCAGTTATATATCTAATGGTAATATTAGGGTTCTGGTTTACCAGGAAGGCTGTGTGAGATTTGCTTGAAAAGTGATTATGGAAATCGAAAATAATGTGTTTGGAAAGAAGTCTCATGAAAAGGCCAGTCCAGAAATATACAGGAGTACATGTGTTCTGAAGCAGGAAGTGATTGAAAGTGAACCAAATGCCTGTAAATTTGTGAACTTGTGGATGAAATATATATCCTATGATGTGCATGAACTGAAGAAATAGTGATGTACCAGTGTCGAAAAAAAAAAGAAACGTCAAAATACACATCATGTATCATAGGAATCTACTTGCATTGATGCTAAACTCGGTCAGTTACTGTAGAAATATTAGGATTTCTAAGGACCATTCACTAGGAAACAAATGTGTATTTCAGATGGATGAATATTTCTGAGAATAATCTTTGGAAAAGATGATTATAAATCCACATACATGAACATGAATGAATTTAGGGAGTGTATAATAAGACGCATATATTTCATACTTTGAAAAATCTGGAGAGAGAGACTGTGTGTGCGTGTGTGTGTTTGTATATATATATATATATATATATATATATATATATATATATACATTCAAACAATACAAACACACAGAGACTTTAAAAAGTCGAAATATATATGCCAATCAAAATTCATCATGAAATATGTATCATCCACAGATCCAAAAATATTTAATTTACTGAACATGGATTTATGTATCATGTTGTTCAAGTAGAAAGCTCACGCATAGGTTGAATTTTCAGTTCCAACAGCATTTACGAGGAGTGATCTCTTCTCACAATTTGTATCTGCCATGTCAGCCTCCTCACAAGAATGTACGTGGGATACCAGGTAGGATTCTATATGTGCAGGTAAAAATACATGTGCTGAATAGGCTACAGAGAAAGGGAGACAGGAATTCACATACTTGTTAACTTTACAAACACATGGAGAACTACTTCTCTTAAACTGGACTAGATTTATAACACCTAGCCTTTATAATGCCAAAGGAAAGTCCAATTATACACCATGCCTCCTCTGAACTGCATGTATTGCTATTCTGTTTGTGTTATTTTCCTCCATCATATCAGGATTGGTAATCAGAGTCTAGGAGGGTATGGGTTAGTGTCAGGGATTCAGTATTTTGAATGGAAAATAGGAAAATGAATCCAATGTGTATGCAATTCTGTGCTACACAAAAATCTTCCCACTCTCATCAAGAACAATGCCTTGACATTACCTTTGCCCCACGTAAGACACGATTCGAAGAGAAGAGTTAGAAAATCTGTGAATACATATATACAATGGAAAATGCTCAGGAGTTCACAACCTTGGAGGTGGTAGAGGAGTTTCCATAAGTAAGGGACAGGATAAACACTCCCCAAACATGGAGCTCTGCTGGCCTAAAGACTTCTTGGGAAACTGCCTCTGAGGTTGGACCCTTGAAATATATGTTGTTGTCAGGAGCTTTATCTTCCTTTGTAGTGAGACCATCAAAGCTTGGTCTGCATCTATGTGGCCTGGAGGACATGGTTTCTGATTTTCCAATGAACATTTGGCAGCAGTGCTGAATTCTCTCTTTGTAGGTCAACTGTGGCCACTGGGGTCTAAGTGTTTCCCCGTGTGGACTGTGAGGCCATTTGGTCATCCTCCACTTTTCCTGGTGTTTCTTGCTGCTTCACTGGGAGTTTCCTATTTGCTTCATGAAATACAAGGAGTTCAACTGGGACACAGTGCTGGAGGGAGTTCTGTCACGTGTGCTGACTCAGGGTCCTAGGAGAATGCACCAACCAGGCTTCTATCCCACAGAGCTTGCCCCCTTGACCATAGCAACCTGATTCTGAACATTGCCCGGAAACCTCTCCATAGAACAAGATGCCTTTACATATAAGGGTCTGCTGGCTGCACCGTGTCAGTCACAAGCCATGTGGAAGCCAATGGCAGATCCACATGGCCCCACCACAGATGTTTTATCACACACCTGCACACCACTGCTCTAGGCCCACTAATCAGCAGGCTCCAACTTACTGGCATCTCTGTTCTACACCATTTTCATGAAACCCAGTCAATCAAGGCACTGTCTGGTACACTCATGATCAGCAACAGGACACCCAAAGGTTCTCCAGTGCCACGTGGTCATGGGAATTTCAAAAATTTCATGGTATTTATCAAGCCATTTCTCAAGGATGAACTTGGAGGCACTGTGGGTTTCTATTCATTCAGGAACCACTAAATGGTGAGGAAGCTCATTTCAATGAAAGCTCTGGAGAAACACTCAGAGGCAAGGCTTCCCAAGAGTGGCCAAAAGGTCACATCAAGCCAGGCCCATTGAGGTCTACAATGTGAGGTCCCTGTGTGTTTTGACTCTCAATTATGGCTGCCAGGTCTTTAAGAATAAAATCATGTGATATCCTGGCTGAGATTCCCAGTGCTCTGTGGAAAGCCACCCTGGGCCTAGATCTCAGTTTCCAAGGGCAACTCTCATGCGTGGCCTCCTAAAATCCCAACACAATTCATGGCAATACTTCTCTGAGTTCAGTACCAGAACTCAGTCTCTAAGGGGAATCACGCCAGAGTTCAAGCCCAGGTGGACAAAGTCATCCCTTCCAACCGCCACAGAAATGATCACAATTCCAACCAAAACACTGCCACATGGCCCTCATCTTCTTCCATATAGACACTCATCATAACCTCTGGCTGGAGGTTTCCATGAGGGGGCAGCCCAAGACAGTGTCTAGAATAAGCTCCCTTGCCCCTCATTTGCCTAATGTCAGGGTGGCCTGTGAACCAGGAGTGATCAAATACGCCTGCCATTAATACTGCTCTGCTTCTCCAAATTGAGGCCTACTGACTTTCGGGTATAGATTCTTTCTGTGAATTGGAGACATGAGAAAACCCAAGAACCTATGGGCTAGCCTCTGCAGGGCTTTGAAGAACTCATTTGACCCAAAGGATCCCTATTCTCACTTGATGGAGGTCAGGAACTTTCCAGAGGAAAGTGAGAGGCTTCATCCACAATGACTGCTCTTTTTGCCATTTTGGCTTTGGATGCACACATGGGATCTTTCTTTAATCCATCAGGTGCTGAGAATCTAAGCCACAGCCTCACACAGGGCCAAGAGGCTGATTCACACACATCCCTTTGCAAAGGAATTAAGCAAAAAGCCACAGGTGATGCCCCTTCATTTCCATTTGAAAACTGTTTACTTCAGGCTTCACAAAGGGGTAGCCTGAGGCAAAGACCTTCCTGAGAGTCAGGGCAACAGAACAATAGGTAAGCAAAAGGCCCAAAGCAGGGTTTCTCCACTGACACTTTACTGGTCACACTGATATCTGAGTTTTCTGAGATGCTTGCCATTCCCTTCAGTTATCCAGTACCCGGCCATGTCACAGAGCTGGGAGGTGGTACATATCTTGGACACAAAACCATGAGCCAATTCTGGAGAGTGGCCAGAATTCAGGAAGAAAACAGGAACTTAGCAAGATCGTAGGTGTTGCCCATAGATAAGGCAAGCCCCAGTCCATTCATAAATTGGAAAGGATGAATGCTGGAAAGTTTTCTACTAGACAGGACGCATCCATTGATTCATTCTCTTTTCCAATGTCTACAACCAGGGATACAGTGGGATACACAGACATAGAAACACTCGCCTTGTCAAATGACTTACTAGAAACAGTCCACTCCAAACCAAACAAACTGCCTTTCCTACCTATTCTCAGAACATGAGATAAAACCATAAACTCACACCCACACCCACTAAGGCACCTCCTTCCCCCAAGTAGGTCTGTGACTATCTGGAGTGTCTTCTGACTGGTGGGCCATACAATGTTCCCCCAAAATGGCCCGTCCTCTCTCAGATCTGGCCTCCTTGGCCTACTCAATGAAGTTGTCAGGAGCCACCAGTGAGCCACTCACTACCTGCTTTCTCAGAAAAGTCCACTCTTCAGAGCTTTCCTGGCATTTGGTCATCCTCACATCAGTAGGTACCAAGAAAGACTGACTCTCTCCTTGGTAAATGCAAACAAGTCAGCCCACTGGGACTGGGACTGAAACTGGCTCTGGGTGCCTGGCTTCCTGGTTGCCAAGTTCAAAGAGTTCCATCACAAAAGAAGTGAGGTGAGGTCACTTCCTTCAGGAACTGAATGAGGTCACTGCCTTGGCAACCAAATTGTCCTAACAGTTGCTTCCAAGGGTCCTATGAGATGGAGGCTGCCCCTGCTTCCTGTGACACTTTCACAAGTTAGAATGGTATATCCTCCATAGGCACCCAGGAACAGCTTTCCACACAGGCCTGGTTTGGTCCATCTTGTCTACATTAAGAAGAGAGAGGCTCATACAGACACAACCCTTCATCCTGACCAGGTTGTTTGCCATGGAAGATGACTTTTGCTCTCTCATGTCCTTCAGAGCTGCCTACTTCTTCTCCAGGGATCATTTCTGCATGGACCTTTGAGTTCTCAGCAGGTGGAAGATCCCCTACATTCCTCTATTGTAAGACCAACTCTGTCCCTGCTCTTCTGTAAAGTTGGATTGAGGGAACAGTGTATGGTTAGGGGTAAGAACATGTTTGATTTGGGTTAGGAATCATTCTACTGGATGAAGAATGGTATTGGGAACCTGCGATATATATAATAATGTATAGGTGAAGTATATGTATGACAACAGAAATCTAAGTAAGCTTTGAAGCCCAGAAGGGCATTGGGCCCTTGACTGGGATACTTAGCTTTGAATTACATTCTGCACAGATGTCTCAGATAAATTGATATACAATGGCATAAGACCTTGTACCTTGGATGATTGAATGTGGAAGAGAACATCCAGTCAAAAAGGGATAGTAGGTAGGATTAGGAAGATAGTCAGTAGGTTTAGGAAGAAGAGTGAGTATAACATTTGGACCAAAAGTTCTTTAGCAGTAGGGTGTCAGTTAGAGAGTAGATGTAAATGTCAGCACATGTGAAGAGTCAGTCACAATAATGAATATGGGAAATTAGGTAGGAGAGCAGATATCAATAGAGACACTGGGAAATCAGTCAAAGTATAAAGTGAGTGATAGGATTAGATATTTTCAACAGGGTTGAGGTTGAATATGTACTCTTAGGACGAAGCAACTGTGTAGTCACCAATAGGATTGACATTTGAGAGCATTAGGCCCCTGGACAAGGATGTGTTTAGTAATCCATGCTCACTTTCCATTTAGACTTTGGTACAATCATAAGTGTGAACTTTGCATTATGTGTCCAGAATATCACTGTGATCAAATGTATATGTAGATCAGGTGACATGAGTATTTCTTCCACCATTTCTGGGAGCAATATCTTGAAGACGTGTTGATTAGTATTTGGGGGCACCAATAGGTGTACCTTGTGTCTATGAATATAGAGATAATGCATGAATAGACCATACTGTGAATAAATAGTATAACTGGTTCCAATTTACATAATGGATTGAACTGATACCTGAAAATATATAGGAAATCTAATATTGATACAAAATCATTCATTCCAACCAGTTATATATCTAATGGTAATATTAGGGTTCTGGTTTACGATGAAGGCTGTGTGAGATTTGCTTGAAAAGTGATTATGGAAATCGAAAATAATATGTTTGGAAAGAAGTCTCATGAAAAGGCCAGTCCAGAAATATACAGGAGGACCTGTGTTCTGAAGCAGGAAGTGATTGAAAGTGAACCAAATGCCTGTAAATTTGTGAACTTGTGGATGAAATATATATCCTATGATGTGCATCAACTGAAGAAATAGTGATGTACCAGTGTCGAAAAAAAAAAAGAAACGTCAAAATACACATCATGTATCATAGGAATCTACTTGCATTGATGCTAAACTCGGTCAGTTACTGTAGAAATATTAGGATTTCTAAGGACCATTCACTAGGAAACAAATGTGTATTTCAGGTGGATGAATATTTCTGAGAATAATCTTTGGAAAAGATGATTATAAATCCACATACATGAACATGAATGAATTTAGGGAGTGTATAATAAGACACATATATTTCATACTTTGAAAAATCTGGAGAGATAGACTGTGTGTGTGTGTGTGTGTGTGTGTGTGTTTGTGTATATATATATATATATATATATATATATATATATACATTCAAACAATACAAACACACAGAGACTTTAAAAAGTCGAAATATATATGCCAATCAAAATTCATCATGAAATATGTATCATCCACAGATCCAAAATATTTAATTTACTGAACATGGATTTATGTATCATGTTGTTCAAGTAGAAAGCTCACCCATAGGTTGAATTTTCAGTTCCAACAGCATTTACGAGGAGTGATCTCTTGTCACAATTTGTATCTGCCATGTCAGCCTCCTCACAAGAATGTACGTGGGATACCAGGTAGGATTCTATATGTGCATGTAAAAATACATGTGCTGAATAGGCTACAGAGAAAGGGAGACAGGAATTCACATACTTGTTAACTTTACAAACACATGGAGAACTACTTCTCTTAAATTGGACTAGATTTATAACACCTAGCCTTTATAATGCCAAAGGAAAGTCCAATTATACACCATGCCTCCTCTGAACTGCATGTATTGCTATTCTGTTTGTGTTATTTTCCTCCATCATATCAGGATTGGTAATCAGAGTCTAGGAGGGTATGGGTTAGTGTCAGGGATTCAGTATTTTGAATGGAAAATAGGAAAATGAATCCAATGTGTATGCAATTCTGTGCTACACAAAAATCTTCCCACTCTCATCAAGAACAATGCCTAGACATTACCTTTGCCCCAAGTAAGGCACGATTCGAAGAGAAGAGTTAGAAAATCTGTGAATACATATATACAATGGAAAATGCTCAGGAGTTCACAACCTTGGAGGTGGTAGAGGAGTTTCCATAAGTAAGGGACAGGATAAACACTCCCCAAACATGGAGCTCTGCTGGCCTAAAGACTTCTTGGGAAACTGCCTCTGAGGTTGGACCCTTGAAATATATGTTGTTGTCAGGAGCTTTATCTTCCTTTGTAGTGAGACCATCAAAGCTTGGTCTGCATCTATGTGGCCTGGAGGACATGGTTTCTGATTTTCCAATGAACATGAGGCAGCAGTGCTGAATTCTCTCTTTGTAGGTCAACTGTGGCCACTGGGGTCTAAGTGTTTCCCCGTGTGGACTGTGAGGCCATTTGGTCATCCTCCACTTTTCCTGGTGTTTCTTGCTGCTTCACTGGGAGTTTCCTATTTGCTTCATGAAATACAAGGAGTTCAACTGGGACACAGTGCTGGAGGGAGTTCTGTCACGTGTGCTGACTCAGGGTCCTAGGAGAATGCACCAACCAGGCTTCTATCCCACAGAGCTTGCCCCCTTGACCATAGCAACCTGATTCTGAACATTGCCCGGAAACCTCTCCATAGAACAAGATGCCTTTACATATAAGGGTCTGCTGGCTGCACCGTGTCAGTCACAAGCCATGTGGAAGCCAATGGCAGATCCACATGGCCCCACCACAGATGTTTTATCACACACCTGCACACCACGGCTCTAGGCCCACTAATCAGCAGGCTCCAACTTACTGGCATCTCTGTTCTACACCATTTTCATGAAACCCAGTCAATCAAGGCACTGTCTGGTACACTCATGATCAGCAACAGGACACCCAAAGGTTCTCCAGTGCCACGTGGTCATGGGAATTTCAAAAATTTCATGGTATTTATCAAGCCATTTCTCAAGGATGAACTTGGATGCACTGTGGGTTTCTATTCATTCAGGAACCACTAAATGGTGAGGAAGCTCATTTCAATGAAAGCTCTGGAGAAACACTCAGAGGCAAGGCTTCCCAAGAGTGGCCAAAAGGTCACATCAAGCCAGGCCCATTGAGGTCTAAAATGTGAGGTCCCTGTGTGTTTCGACTCTCAATTATGGCTGCCAGGTCTTTAAGAATAAAATCATGTGATATCCTGGCTGAGATTACCAGTGCTCTGTGGAAAGCCACCCTGGGCCTAGATCTCAGTTTCCAAGGGCAACTCTCATGCGTGGCCTCCTAAAATCCCAACACAATTCATGGCAATACTTCTCTGAGTTCAGTACCAGAACTCAGTCTCTAAGGGGAATCACGCCAGAGTTCAAGCCCAGGTGGACAAAGTCATCCCTTCCAACCGCCACAGAAATGACCACAATTCCAACCAAAACACTGCCACATGGCCCTCATCTTCTTCCATATAGACACTCATCATAACCTCTGGCTGGAGGTTTCCATGAGGGGGCAGCCCAAGACAGTGTCTAGAATAAGCTCCCTTGAACCTCATTTGCCTAATGTCAGGGTGGCCTGTGAACCAGGAGTGATCAAACACGCCTGCCATTAATACTGCTCTGCTTCTCCAAATTGAGGACTACTGACTTTCGGGTATAGATTCTTTCTGTGAATTGGAGACATGAGAAAACCCAAGAACCTATGGGCTAGCCTCTGCAGGGCTTTGAAGAACTCATTTGACCCAAAGGATCCCTATTCTCACTTGATGGAGGTCAGGAACTTTCCAGAGGAAAGTGAGAGGCTTCATCCACAATGACTGCTCTTTTTGCCATTTTGGCTTTGGATGCACACATGGGATCTTTCTTTAATCCATCAGGTGCTGAGAATCTAAGCCACAGCCTCACACAGGGCCAAGAGGCTGATTCACACACATCCCTTTGCAAAGGAATTAAGCAAAAAGCCACAGGTGATGCCCCTTCATTTCCATTTGAAAACTGTTTACTTCAGGCTTCACAAAGGGGTAGCCTGATGCAAAGACCTTCCTGACATTCAGGGCAACAGAACAATAGGTAAGCAAAAGGCCCAAAGCAGGGTTTCTCCACTGACACTTTACTGGTCACACTGATATCTGAGTTTTCTGAGATGCTTGCCATTCCCTTCAGTTATCCAGTACACGGCCATGTCACAGAGCTGGGAGGTGGTACATATCTTGGACACAAAACCATGAGCCAATTCTGGAGAGTGGCCAGAATTCAGGAAGAAAACAGGAACTTAGCAAGATAGTAGGTGTTGCCCATAGATAAGGCAAGCCCCAGTCCATTCATAAATTGGAAAGGATGAATGCTGGAAAGTTTTCTACTAGACAGGACGCATCCATTGATTCATTCTCTTTTCCAATGTCTACAACCAGGGATACAGTGGGATACACAGACATAGAAACACTCGCCTTGTCAAATGACTTACTAGAAACAGTCCACTCCAAACCAAACAAACTGCCTTTCCTACCTATTCTCAGAACATGAGACAAAACCATAAACTCACACCCACACCCACTAAGGCACCTCCTTCCCCCAAGTAGGTCTGTGACTATCTGGAGTGTCTTCTGACTGGTGGGCCATACAATGTTCCCCCAAAATGGCCCGTCCTCTCTCAGATCTGGCCTCCTTGGCCTGCTCAATGAAGTTGTCAGGAGCCACCAGTGAGCCACTCACTACCTGCTTTCTCAGAAAAGTCCCCTCTTCAGAGCTTTCCTGGCATTTGGTCATCCTCACATCAGTAGGTACCAAGAAAGACTGACTTTCTCCTTGGTAAATGCAAACAAGTCAGCCCACTGGGACTGGGACTGAAACTGGCTCTGGGTGCCTGGCTTCCTGGTTGCCAAGTTCAAAGAGTTCCATCACAAAAGAAGTGAGGTGAGGTCACTTCCTTCAGGAACTGAATGAGGTCACTGCCTTGGCAACCAAATTGTCCTAACAGTTGCTTCCAAGGGTCCTATGAGATGGAGGCTGCCCCTGCTTCCTGTGACACTTTCACAAGTTAGAATGGTATATCCTCCATAGGCACCCAGGAACAGCTTTCCACACAGGCCTGGTTTGGTCCATCTTGTCTACATTAAGAAGAGAGAGGCTCATACAGACACAACCCTTCATCCTGACCAGGTTGTTTGCCATGGAAGATGACTTTTGCTCTCTCATGTCCTTCAGAGCTGCCTACTTCTTCTCCAGGGATCATTTCTGCATGGACCTTTGAGTTCTCAGCAGGTGGAAGATCCCCTACATTCCTCTATTGTAAGACCAACTCTGTCCCTGCTCTTCTGTAAAGTTGGATTGAGGGAACAGTGTATGGTTAGGGGTAAGAACATGTTTGATTTGGGTTAGGAATCATTCTACTGGATGAAGAATGGTATTGGGAACCTGCGATATATATAATAATGTATAGGTGAAGTATATGTATGACAACAGAAATCTAAGTAAGCTTTGAAGCCCAGAAGGGCATTGGGCCCTTGACTGGGATACTTAGCTTTGAATTACATTCTGCACAGATGTCTCAGATAAATTGATATACAATGGCATAAGACCTTGTACCTTGGATGATTGAATGTGGAAGAGAACATCCAGTCAAAAAGGGATAGTAGGTAGGATTAGGAAGATAGTCAGTAGGTTTAGGAAGAAGAGTGAGTATAACATTTGGACCAAAAGTTCTTTAGCAGTAGGGTGTCAGTTAGAGAGTAGATGTAAATGTCAGCACATGTGAAGAGTCAGTCACAATAATGAATATGGGAAATTAGGTAGGAGAGCAGATATCAATAGATACATTGGGAAATCAGTCAAAGTATAAAGTGGGTGATAGGATTAGATATTTTCAACAGGGTTGAGGTTGAATATGTACTCTTAGGACGAAGCAACTGTGTAGTCACCAATAGGATTGACATTTGAGAGCATTAGGCCCCTGGACAAGGATGTGTTTAGTAATCCATGCTCACTTTCCATTTAGACTTTGGTACAATCATAAGTGTGAACTTTGCATTATGTGTCCAGAATATCACTGTGATCAAATGTATATGTAGATCAGGTGACATGAGTATTTCTTCCACCATTTCTGGGAGCAATATCTTGAAGACGTGTTGATTAGTATTTGGGGGCACCAATAGGTGTACCTTGTGTCTATGAATATAGAGATAATGCATGAATAGACCATACTGTGAATAAATAGTATAACTGGTTCCAATTTACATAATGGATTGAACTGATACCTGAAAATATATAGGAAATCTAATATTGATACACAATCATTCATTCCAACCAGTTATATATCTAATGGTAATATTAAGGTTCTGGTTTACCATGAAGGCTGTGTGAGATTTGCTTGAAAAGTGATTATGGAAATCGAAAATAATGTGTTTGGAAAGAAGTCTCATGAAAAGGCCAGTCCAGAAATATACAGGAGTACATGTGTTCTGAAGCAGGAAGTGATTGAAAGTGAACCAAATGCCTGTAAATTTGTGAACTTGTGGATGAAATATATATCCTATGATGTGCATCAACTGAAGAAATAGTGATGTACCAGTGTGGAAAAAAAAAAGAAACGTCAAAATACACATCATGTATCATAGGAATCTACTTGCATTGATGCTAAACTCGGTCAGTTACTGTAGAAATATTAGGATTTCTAAGGACCATTCACTAGGAAACAAATGTGTATTTCAGGTGGATGAATATTTCTGAGAATAATCTTTGGAAAAGATGATTATAAATCCACATACATGAACATGAATGAATTTAGGGAGTGTATAATAAGACACATATATTTCATACTTTGAAAAATCTGGAGAGATAGACTGTGTGTGTGTGTGTGTGTGTGTGTGTGTTTGTATATATATATATATATATATATATATATATATATATATATATACATTCAAACAATACAAACACACAGAGACTTTAAAAAGTCGAAATATATATGCCAATCAAAATTCATCATGAAATATGTATCATCCACAGATCCAAAAATATTTAATTTACTGAACATGGATTTATGTATCATGTTGTTCAAGTAGAAAGCTCACCCATAGGTTGAATTTTCAGTTCCAACAGCATTTACGAGGAGTGATCTCTTGTCACAATTTGTATCTGCCATGTCAGCCTCCTCACAAGAATGTACGTGGGATACCAGGTAGGATTCTATATGTGCATGTAAAAATACATGTGCTGAATAGGCTACAGAGAAAGGGAGACAGGAATTCACATACTTGTTAACTTTACAAACACATGGAGAACTACTTCTCTTAAATTGGACTAGATTTATAACACCTAGCCTTTATAATGCCAAAGGAAAGTCCAATTATACACCATGCCTCCTCTGAACTGCATGTATTGCTATTCTGTTTGTGTTATTTTCCTCCATCATATCAGGATTGGTAATCAGAGTCTAGGAGGGTATGGGTTAGTGTCAGGGATTCAGTATTTTGAATGGAAAATAGGAAAATGAATCCAATGTGTATGCAATTCTGTGCTACACAAAAATCTTCCCACTCTCATCAAGAACAATGCCTTGACATTACCTTTGCCCCAAGTAAGACACGATTCGAAGAGAAGAGTTAGAAAATCTGTGAATACATATATACAATGGAAAATGCTCAGGAGTTCACAACCTTGGAGGTGGTAGAGGAGTTTCCATAAGTAAGGGACAGGATAAACACTCCCCAAACATGGAGCTCTGCTGGCCTAAAGACTTCTTGGGAAACTGCCTCTGAGGTTGGACCCTTGAAATATATGTTGTTGTCAGGAGCTTTATCTTCCTTTGTAGTGACACCATCAAAGCTTGGTCTGCATCTATGTGGCCTGGAGGACATGGTTTCTGATTTTCCAATGAACATGAGGCAGCAGTGCTGAATTCTCTCTTTGTAGGTCAACTGTGGCCACTGGGGTCTAAGTGTTTCCCCGTGTGGACTGTGAGGCCATTTGGTCATCCTCCACTTTTCCTGGTGTTTCTTGCTGCTTCACTGGGAGTTTCCTATTTGCTTCATGAAATACAACGAGTTCAACTGGGACACAGTGCTGGAGGGAGTTCTGTCACGTGTGCTGACTCAGGGTCCTAGGAGAATGCACCAACCAGGCTTCTATCCCACAGAGCTTGCCCCCGTGACCATAGCAACCTGATTCTGAACATTGCCCGGAAACCTCTCCATAGAACAAGATGCCTTTACATATAAGGGTCTGCTGGCTGCACCGTGTCAGTCACAAGCCATGTGGAAGCCAATGGCAGATCCACATGGCCCGACCACAGATGTTTTATCACACACCTGCACACCACTGCTCTAGGCCCTCTAATCAGCAGGCTCCAACATACTGGCATCTCTGTTCTACACCATTTTCATGAAACCCAGTCAATCAAGGCACTGTCTGGTACACTCATGATCAGCAACAGGACACCCAAAGGTTCTCCAGTGCCACGTGGTCATGGGAATTTCAAAAATTTCATGGTATTTATCAAGCCATTTCTCAAGGATGAACTTGGAGGCACTGTGGGTTTCTATTCATTCAGGAACCACTAAATGGTGAGGAAGCTCATTTCAATGAAAGCTCTGGAGAAACACTCAGAGGCAAGGCTTCCCAAGAGTGGCCAAAAGGTCACATCAAGCCAGGCCCATTGAGGTCTACAATGTGAGGTCCCTGTGTGTTTCGACTCTCAATTATGGCTGCCAGGTCTTTAAGAATAAAATCATGTGATATCCTGGCTGAGATTCCCAGTGCTCTGTGGAAAGCCACCCTGGGCCTAGATCTCAGTTTCCAAGGGCAACTCTCATGCGTGGCCTCCTAAAATCCCAACACAATTCATGGCAATACTTCTCTGAGTTCAGTACCAGAACTCAGTCTCTAAGGGGAATCACGCCAGAGTTCAAGCCCAGGTGGACAAAGTCATCCCTTCCAACCGCCACAGAAATGACCACAATTCCAACCAAAACACTGCCACATGGCCCTCATCTTCTTCCATATAGACACTCATCATAACCTCTGGCTGGAGGTTTCCATGAGGGGGCAGCCCAAGACAGTGTCTAGAATAAGCTCCCTTGCCCCTCATTTGCCTAATGTCAGGGTGGCCTGTGAACCAGGAGTGATCAAACACGCCTGCCATTAATACTGCTCTGCTTCTCCAAATTGAGGCCTACTGACTTTCGGGTATAGATTCTTTCTGTGAATTGGAGACATGAGAAAACCCAAGAACCTATGGGCTAGCCTCTGCAGGGCTTTGAAGAACTCATTTGACCCAAAGGATCCCTATTCTCACTTGATGGAGGTCAGGAACGTTCCAGAGGAAAGTGAGAGGCATCATCCACAATGACTGCTCTTTTTGCCATTTTGGCTTTGGATGCACACATGGGATCTTTCTTTAATCCATCAGGTGCTGAGAATCTAAGCCACAGCCTCACACAGGGCCAAGAGGCTGATTCACACACATCCCTTTGCAAAGGAATTAAGCAAAAAGCCACAGGTGATGCCCCTTCATTTCCATTTGAAAACTGTTTACTTCAGGCTTCACAAAGGGGTAGCCTGAGGCAAAGACCTTCCTGACATTCAGGGCAACAGAACAATAGGTAAGCAAAAGGCCCAAAGCAGGGTTTCTCCACTGACACTTTACTGGTCACACTGATATCTGAGTTTTCTGAGATGCTTGCCATTCCCTTCAGTTATCCAGTACACGGCCATGTCACAGAGCTGGGAGGTGGTACATATCTTGGACACAAAACCATGAGCCAATTCTGGAGAGTGGCCAGAATTCAGGAAGAAAACAGGAACTTAGCAAGATAGTAGGTGTTGCCCATAGATAAGGCAAGCCCCAGTCCATTCATAAATTGGAAAGGATGAATGCTGGAAAGTTTTCTACTAGACAGGACGCATCCATTGATTCATTCTCTTTTCCAATGTCTACAACCAGGGATACAGTGGGATACACAGACATAGAAACACTCGCCTTGTCAAATGACTTACTAGAAACAGTCCACTCCAAACCAAACAAACTGCCTTTCCTACCTATTCTCAGAACATGAGACAAAACCATAAACTCACACCCACACCCACTAAGGCACCTCCTTCCCCCAAGTAGGTCTGTGACTATCTGGAGTGTCTTCTGACTGGTGGGCCATACAATGTTCCCCCAAAATGGCCCGTCCTCTCTCAGATCTGGCCTCCTTGGCCTACTCAATGAAGTTGTCAGGAGCCAACAGTGAGCCACTCACTACCTGCTTTCTCAGAAAAGTCCCCTCTTCAGAGCTTTCCTGGCATTTGGTCATCCTCACATCAGTAGGTACCAAGAAAGACTGACTCTCTCCTTGGTAAATGCAAACAAGTCAGCCCACTGGGACTGGGACTGAAACTGGCTCTGGGTGCCTGGCTTCCTGGTTGCCAAGTTCAAAGAGTTCCATCACAAAAGAAGTGAGGTGAGGTCACTTCCTTCAGGAACTGAATGAGGTCACTGCCTTGGCAACCAAATTGTCCTAACAGTTGCTTCCAAGGGTCCTATGACATGGAGGCTGCCCCTGCTTCCTGTGACACTTTCACAAGTTAGAATGGTATAACCTCCATAGGCACCCAGGAACAGCTTTCCACACAGGCCTGGTTTGGTCCATCTTGTCTACATTAAGAAGAGAGAGGCTCATACAGACACAACACTTCATCCTGACCAGGTTGTTTGCCATGGAAGATGACTTTTGCTCTCTCATGTCCTTCAGAGCTGCCTACTTCTTCTCCAGGGATCATTTCTGCATGGACCTTTGAGTTCTCAGCAGGTGGAAGATCCCCTACATTCCTCTATTGTAAGACCAACTCTGTCCCTGCTCTTCTGTAAAGTTGGATTGAGGGAACAGTGTATGGTTAGGGGTAAGAACATGTTTGATTTGGGTTAGGAATCATTCTACTGGATGAAGAATGGTATTGGGAACCTGCGATATATATAATAATGTATAGGTGAAGTATATGTATGACAACAGAAATCTAAGTAAGCTTTGAAGCCCAGAAGGGCATTGGGCCCTTGACTGGGATACTTAGCTTTGAATTACATTCTGCACAGATGTCTCAGATAAATTGATATACAATGGCATAAGACCTTGTACCTTGGATGATTGAATGTGGAAGAGAACATCCAGTCAAAAAGGGATAGTAGGTAGGATTAGGAAGATAGTCAGTAGGTTTAGGAAGAAGAGTGAGTATAACATTTGGACCAAAAGTTCTTTAGCAGTAGGGTGTCAGTTAGAGAGTAGATGTAAATGTCAGCACATGTGAAGAGTCAGTCACAATAATGAATATGGGAAATTAGGTAGGAGAGCAGATATCAATAGATACATTGGGAAATCAGTCAAAGTATAAAGTGGGTGATAGGATTAGATATTTTCAACAGGGTTGAGGTTGAATATGTACTCTTAGGACGAAGCAACTGTGTAGTCACCAATAGGATTGACATTTGAGAGCATTAGGCCCCTGGACAAGGATGTGTTTAGTAATCCATGCTCACTTTCCATTTAGACTTTGGTACAATCATAAGTGTGAACTTTGCATTATGTGTCCAGAATATCACTGTGATCAAATGTATATGTAGATCAGGTGACATGAGTATTTCTTCCACCATTTCTGGGAGCAATATCTTGAAGACGTGTTGATTAGTATTTGGGGGCACCAATAGGTGTACCTTGTGTCTATGAATATAGAGATAATGCATGAATAGACCATACTGTGAATAAATAGTATAACTGGTTCCAATTTACATAATGGATTGAACTGATACCTGAAAATATATAGGAAATCTAATATTGATACACAATCATTCATTCCAACCAGTTATATATCTAATGGTAATATTAAGGTTCTGGTTTACCATGAAGGCTGTGTGAGATTTGCTTGAAAAGTGATTATGGAAATCGAAAATAATGTGTTTGGAAAGAAGTCTCATGAAAAGGCCAGTCCAGAAATATACAGGAGTACATGTGTTCTGAAGCAGGAAGTGATTGAAAGTGAACCAAATGCCTGTAAATTTGTGAACTTGTGGATGAAATATATATCCTATGATGTGCATCAACTGAAGAAATAGTGATGTACCAGTGTGGAAAAAAAAAAGAAACGTCAAAATACACATCATGTATCATAGGAATCTACTTGCATTGATGCTAAACTCTGTCAGTTACTGTAGAAATATTAGGATTTCTAAGGACCATTCACTAGGAAACAAATGTGTATTTCAGGTGGATGAATATTTCTGAGAATAATCTTTGGAAAAGATGATTATAAATCCACATACATGAACATGAATGAATTTAGGGAGTGTATAATAAGACACATATATTTCATACTTTGAAAAATCTGGAGAGATAGACTGTGTGTGTGTGTGTGTGTGTGTTTGTATATATATATATATATATATATATATATATATATATATATATATATACATTCAAACAATACAAACACACAGAGACTTTAAAAAGTCGAAATATATATGCCAATCAAAATTCATCATGAAATATTTATCATCCACAGATCCAAAAATATTTAATTTACTGAACATGGATTTATGTATCATGTTGTTCAAGTAGAAAGCTCACCCATAGGTTGAATTTTCAGTTCCAACAGCATTTACGAGGAGTGATCTCTTGTCACAATTTGTATCTGCCATGTCAGCCTCCTCACAAGAATGTACGTGGGATACCAGGTAGGATTCTATATGTGCATGTAAAAATACATGTGCTGAATAGGCTACAGAGAAAGGGAGACAGGAATTCACATACTTGTTAACTTTACAAACACATGGAGAACTACTTCTCTTAAATTGGACTAGATTTATAACACCTAGCCTTTATAATGCCAAAGGAAAGTCCAATTATACACCATGCCTCCTCTGAACTGCATGTATTGCTATTCTGTTTGTGTTATTTTCCTCCATCATATCAGGATTGGTAATCAGAGTCTAGGAGGGTATGGGTTAGTGTCAGGGATTCAGTATTTTGAATGGAAAATAGGAAAATGAATCCAATGTGTATGCAATTCTGTGCTACACAAAAATCTTCCCACTCTCATCAAGAACAATGCCTTGACATTACCTTTGCCCCAAGTAAGACACGATTCGAAGAGAAGAGTTAGAAAATCTGTGAATACATATATACAATGGAAAATGCTCAGGAGTTCACAACCTTGGAGGTGGTAGAGGAGTTTCCATAAGTAAGGGACAGGATAAACACTCCCCAAACATGGAGCTCTGCTGGCCTAAAGACTTCTTGGGAAACTGCCTCTGAGGTTGGACCCTTGAAATATATGTTGTTGTCAGGAGCTTTATCTTCCTTTGTAGTGACACCATCAAAGCTTGGTCTGCATCTATGTGGCCTGGAGGACATGGTTTCTGATTTTCCAATGAACATGAGGCAGCAGTGCTGAATTCTCTCTTTGTAGGTCAACTGTGGCCACTGGGGTCTAAGTGTTTCCCCGTGTGGACTGTGAGGCCATTTGGTCATCCTCCACTTTTCCTGGTGTTTCTTGCTGCTTCACTGGGAGTTTCCTATTTGCTTCATGAAATACAAGGAGTTCAACTGGGACACAGTGCTGGAGGGAGTTCTGTCACGTGTGCTGACTCAGGGTCCTAGGAGAATGCACCAACCAGGCTTCTATCCCACAGAGCTTGCCCCCGTGACCATAGCAACCTGATTCTGAACATTGCCCGGAAACCTCTCCATAGAACAAGATGCCTTTACATATAAGGGTCTGCTGGCTGCACCGTGTCAGTCACAAGCCATGTGGAAGCCAATGGCAGATCCACATGGCCCGACCACAGATGTTTTATCACACACCTGCACACCACTGCTCTAGGCCCTCTAATCAGCAGGCTCCAACATACTGGCATCTCTGTTCTACACCATTTTCATGAAACCCAGTCAATCAAGGCACTGTCTGGTACACTCATGATCAGCAACAGGACACCCAAAGGTTCTCCAGTGCCACGTGGTCATGGGAATTTCAAAAATTTCATGGTATTTATCAAGCCATTTCTCAAGGATGAACTTGGAGGCACTGTGGGTTTCTATTCATTCAGGAACCACTAAATGGTGAGGAAGCTCATTTCAATGAAAGCTCTGGAGAAACACTCAGAGGCAAGGCTTCCCAAGAGTGGCCAAAAGGTCACATCAAGCCAGGCCCATTGAGGTCTACAATGTGAGGTCCCTGTGTGTTTCGACTCTCAATTATGGCTGCCAGGTCTTTAAGAATAAAATCATGTGATATCCTGGCTGAGATTCCCAGTGCTCTGTGGAAAGCCACCCTGGGCCTAGATCTCAGTTTCCAAGGGCAACTCTCATGCGTGGCCTCCTAAAATCCCAACACAATTCATGGCAATACTTCTCTGAGTTCAGTACCAGAACTCAGTCTCTAAGGGGAATCACGCCAGAGTTCAAGCCCAGGTGGACAAAGTCATCCCTTCCAACCGCCACAGAAATGACCACAATTCCAACCAAAACACTGCCACATGGCCCTCATCTTCTTCCATATAGACACTCATCATAACCTCTGGCTGGAGGTTTCCATGAGGGGGCAGCCCAAGACAGTGTCTAGAATAAGCTCCCTTGCCCCTCATTTGCCTAATGTCAGGGTGGCCTGTGAACCAGGAGTGATCAAACACGCCTGCCATTAATACTGCTCTGCTTCTCCAAATTGAGGCCTACTGACTTTCGGGTATAGATTCTTTCTGTGAATTGGAGACATGAGAAAACCCAAGAACCTATGGGCTAGCCTCTGCAGGGCTTTGAAGAACTCATTTGACCCAAAGGATCCCTATTCTCACTTGATGGAGGTCAGGAACGTTCCAGAGGAAAGTGAGAGGCATCATCCACAATGACTGCTCTTTTTGCCATTTTGGCTTTGGATGCACACATGGGATCTTTCTTTAATCCATCAGGTGCTGAGAATCTAAGCCACAGCCTCACACAGGGCCAAGAGGCTGATTCACACACATCCCTTTGCAAAGGAATTAAGCAAAAAGCCACAGGTGATGCCCCTTCATTTCCATTTGAAAACTGTTTACTTCAGGCTTCACAAAGGGGTAGCCTGAGGCAAAGACCTTCCTGACATTCAGGGCAACAGAACAATAGGTAAGCAAAAGGCCCAAAGCAGGGTTTCTCCACTGACACTTTACTGGTCACACTGATATCTGAGTTTTCTGAGATGCTTGCCATTCCCTTCAGTTATCCAGTACACGGCCATGTCATAGAGCTGGGAGGTGGTACATATCTTGGACACAAAACCATGAGCCAATTCTGGAGAGTGGCCAGAATTCAGGAAGAAAACAGGAACTTAGCAAGATAGTAGGTGTTGCCCATAGATAAGGCAAGCCCCAGTCCATTCATAAATTGGAAAGGATGAATGCTGGAAAGTTTTCTACTAGACAGGACGCATCCATTGATTCATTCTCTTTTCCAATGTCTACAACCAGGGATACAGTGGGATACACAGACATAGAAACACTCGCCTTGTCAAATGACTTACTAGAAACAGTCCACTCCAAACCAAACAAACTGCCTTTCCTACCTATTCTCAGAACATGAGACAAAACCATAAACTCACACCCACACCCACTAAGGCACCTCCTTCCCCCAAGTAGGTCTGTGACTATCTGGAGTGTCTTCTGACTGGTGGGCCATACAATGTTCCCCCAAAATGGCCCGTCCTCTCTCAGATCTGGCCTCCTTGGCCTACTCAATGAAGTTGTCAGGAGCCAACAGTGAGCCACTCACTACCTGCTTTCTCAGAAAAGTCCCCTCTTCAGAGCTTTCCTGGCATTTGGTCATCCTCACATCAGTAGGTACCAAGAAAGACTGACTCTCTCCTTGGTAAATGCAAACAAGTCAGCCCACTGGGACTGGGACTGAAACTGGCTCTGGGTGCCTGGCTTCCTGGTTGCCAAGTTCAAAGAGTTCCATCACAAAAGAAGTGAGGTGAGGTCACTTCCTTCAGGAACTGAATGAGGTCACTGCCTTGGCAACCAAATTGTCCTAACAGTTGCTTCCAAGGGTCCTATGAGATGGAGGCTGCCCCTGCTTCCTGTGACACTTTCACAAGTTAGAATGGTATATCCTCCATAGGCACCCAGGAACAGCTTTCCACACAGGCCTGGTTTGGTCCATCTTGTCTACATTAAGAAGAGAGAGGCTCATACAGACACAACCCTTCATCCTGACCAGGTTGTTTGCCATGGAAGATGACTTTTGCTCTCTCATGTCCTTCAGAGCTGCCTACTTCTTCTCCAGGGATCATTTCTGCATGGACCTTTGAGTTCTCAGCAGGTGGAAGATCCCCTACATTCCTCTCTTGTAAGACCAACTCTGTCCCTGCTCTTCTGTAAAGTTGGATTGAGGGAACAGTGTATGGTTAGGGGTAAGAACATGTTTGATTTGGGTTAGGAATCATTCTACTGGATGAAGAATGGTATTGGGAACCTGCGATATATATAATAATGTATAGGTGAAGTATATGTATGACAACAGAAATCTAAGTAAGCTTTGAAGCCCAGAAGGGCATTGGGCCCTTGACTGGGATACTTAGCTTTGAATTACATTCTGCACAGATGTCTCAGATAAATTGATATACAATGGCATAAGACCTTGTACCTTGGATGATTGAATGTGGAAGAGAACATCCAGTCAAAAAGGGATAGTAGGTAGGATTAGGAAGATAGTCAGTAGGTTTAGGAAGAAGAGTGAGTATAACATTTGGACCAAAAGTTCTTTAGCAGTAGGGTGTCAGTTAGAGAGTAGATGTAAATGTCAGCACATGTGAAGAGTCAGTCACAATAATGAAGATGGGAAATTAGGTAGGAGAGCAGATATCAATAGAGACATTGGGAAATCAGTCAAAGTATAAAGTGAGTGATAGGATTAGATATTTTCAACAGGGTTGAGGTTGAATATGTACTCTTAGGACGAAGCAACTGTGTAGTCACCAATAGGATTGACATTTGAGAGCATTAGGCCCCTGGACAAGGATGTGTTTAGTAATCCATGCTCACTTTCCATTTAGACTTTGGTACAATCATAAGTGTGAACTTTGCATTATGTGTCCAGAATATCACTGTGATCAAATGTATATGTAGATCAGGTGACATGAGTATTTCTTCCACCATTTCTGGGAGCAATATCTTGAAGACGGGTTGATTAGTATTTGGTGGCACCAATAGGTGTACCTTGTGTCTATGAATATAGAGATAATGCATGAATAGACCATACTGTGAATAAATAGTACAACGGGTTCCAATTTACATAATGGATTGAACTGATACCTGAAAATATATAGGAAATCTAATATTGATACACAATCATTCATTCCAACCAGTTATATATCTAATGGTAATATTAGGGTTCTGGTTTACCATGAAGGCTGTGTGAGATTTGCTTGAACAGTGATTATGGAAATCGAAAATAATGTGTTTGGAAAGAAGTCTCATGAAAAGGCCAGTCCAGAAATATACAGGAGTACATGTGTTCTGAAGCAGGAAGTGATTGAAAGTGAACCAAATGCCTGTAAATTTGTGAACTTGTGGATGAAATATATATCCTATGATGTGCATCAACTGAAGAAATAGTGATGTACCAGTGTCGAAAAAAAAAAGAAACGTCAAAATACACATCATGTATCATAGGAATCTACTTGCATTGATGCTAAACTCGGTCAGTTACTGTAGAAATATTAGGATGTCTAAGGACCATTCACTAGGAAACAAATGTGTATTTCAGGTGGATGAATATTTCTGAGAATAATCTTTGGAAAAGATGATTATAAATCCACATACATGAACATGAATGAATTTAGGGAGTGTATAATAAGACGCATATATTTCATACTTTGAAAAATCTGGAGAGAGAGACTGTGTGTGTGTGTGTGTGTGTTTGTGTATACACATATATATATACACATACATTCAAACAATACAAACACACAGAGACTTTAAAAAGTCGAAATATATATGCCAATCAAAATTCATCATGAAATAGGTATCATCCACAGATCCAAAAATATTTAATTTACTGAACATGGATTTATGTATCATGTTGTTCAAGTAGAAAGCTCACCCATAGGTTGAATTTTCAGTTCCAACAGCATTTACGAGGAGTGATCTCTTGTCACAATTTGTATCTGCCATGTCAGCCTCCTCACAAGAATGTACGTGGGATACCAGGTAGGATTCTATATGTGCATGTAAAAATACATGTGCTGAATAGGCTACAGAGAAAGGGAGACAGGAATTCACATACTTGTTAACTTTACAAACACATGGAGAACTACTTCTCTTAAATTGGACTAGATTTATAACACCTAGCCTTTATAATGCCAAAGGAAAGTCCAATTATACACCATGCCTCCTCTGAACTGCATGTATTGCTATTCTGTTTGTGTTATTTTCCTCCATCATATCAGGATTGGTAATCAGAGTCTAGGAGGGTATGGGTTAGTGTCAGGGATTCAGTATTTTGAATGGAAAATAGGAAAATGAATCCAATGTGTATGCAATTCTGTGCTACACAAAAATCTTCCCACTCTCATCAAGAACAATGCCTTGACATTACCTTTGCCCCAAGTAAGACACGATTCGAAGAGAAGAGTTAGAAAATCTGTGATTACATATATACAATGGAAAATGCTCAGGAGTTCACAACCTTGGAGGTGGTAGAGGAGTTTCCATAAGTAAGGGACAGGATAAACACTCCCCAAACATGGAGCTCTGCTGGCCTAAAGACTTCTTGGGAAACTGCCTCTGAGGTTGGACCCTTGAAATATATGTTGTTGTCAGGAGCTTTATCTTCCTTTGTAGTGACACCATCAAAGCTTGGTCTGCATCTATGTGGCCTGGAGGACATGGTTTCTGATTTTCCAATGAACATGAGGCAGCAGTGCTGAATTCTCTCTTTGTAGGTCAACTGTGGCCACTGGGGTCTAAGTGTTTCCCCGTGTGGACTGTGAGGCCATTTGGTCATCCTCCACTTTTCCTGGTGTTTCTTGCTGCTTCACTGGGAGTTTCCTATTTGCTTCATGAAATACAAGGAGTTCAACTGGGACACAGTGCTGGAGGGAGTTCTGTCACGTGTGCTGACTCAGGGTCCTAGGAGAATGCACCAACCAGGCTTCTATCCCACAGAGCTTGCCCCCTTGACCATAGCAACCTGATTCTGAACATTGCCCGGAAACCTCTCCATAGAACAAGATGCCTTTACATATAAGGGTCTGCTGGCTGCACCGTGTCAGTCACAAGCCATGTGGAAGCCAATGGCAGATCCACATGGCCCCACCACAGATGTTTTATCACACACCTGCACACCACTGCTCTAGGCCCACTAATCAGCAGGCTCCAACTTACTGGCATCTCTGTTCTACACCATTTTCATGAAACCCAGTCAATCAAGGCACTGTCTGGTACACTCATGATCAGCAACAGGACACCCAAAGGTTCTCCAGTGCCACGTGGTCATGGGAATTTCAAAAATTTCATGGTATTTATCAAGCCATTTCTCAAGGATGAACTTGGAGGCACTGTGGGTTTCTATTCATTCAGGAACCACTAAATGGTGAGGAAGCTCATTTCAATGAAAGCTCTGGAGAAACACTCAGAGGCAAGGCTTCCCAAGAGTGGCCAAAAGGTCACATCAAGCCAGGCCCATTGAGGTCTACAATGTGAGGTCCCTGTGTGTTTTGACTCTCAATTATGGCTGCCAGGTCTTTAAGAATAAAATCATGTGATATCCTGGCTGAGATTCCCAGTGCTCTGTGGAAAGCCACCCTGGGCCTAGATCTCAGTTTCCAAGGGCAACTCTCATGCGTGGCCTCCTAAAATCCCAACACAATTCATGGCAATACTTCTCTGAGTTCAGTACCAGAACTCAGTCTCTAAGGGGAATCACGCCAGAGTTCAAGCCCAGGTGGACAAAGTCATCCCTTCCAACCGCCACAGAAATGACCACAATTCCAACCAAAACACTGCCACATGGCCCTCATCTTCTTCCATATAGACACTCATCATAACCTCTGGCTGGAGGTTTCCATGAGGGGGCAGCCCAAGACAGTGTCTAGAATAAGCTCCCTTGGCCCTCATTTGCCTAATGTCAGGGTGGCCTGTGAACCAGGAGTGATCAAATACGCCTGCCATTAATACTGCTCTGCTTCTCCAAATTGAGGACTACTGACTTTCGGGTATAGATTCTTTCTGTGAATTGGAGACATGAGAAAACCCAAGAACCTATGGGCTAGCCTCTGCAGGGCTTTGAAGAACTCATTTGACCCAAAGGATCCCTATTCTCACTTGATGGAGGTCAGGAACTTTCCAGAGGAAAGTGAGAGGCTTCATCCACAATGACTGCTCTGTTTGCCATTTTGGCTTTGGATGCACACATGGGATCTTTCTTTAATCCATCAGGTGCTGAGAATCTAAGCCACAGCCTCACACAGGGCCAAGAGGCTGATTCACACACATCCCTTTGCAAAGGAATTAAGCAAAAAGCCACAGGTGATGCCCCTTCATTTCCATTTGAAAACTGTTTACTTCAGGCTTCACAAAGGGGTAGCCTGAGGCAAAGACCTTCCTGACATTCAGGGCAACAGAACAATAGGTAAGCAAAAGGCCCAAAGCAGGGTTTCTCCACTGACACTTTACTGGTCACACTGATATCTGAGTTTTCTGAGATGCTTGCCATTCCCTTCAGTTATCCAGTACATGGCCATGTCACAGAGCTGGGAGGTGGTACATATCTTGGACACAAAACCATGAGCCAATTCTGGAGAGTGGCCAGAATTCAGGAAGAAAACAGGAACTTAGCAAGATAGTAGGTGTTGCCCATAGATAAGGCAAGCCCCAGTCCATTCATAAATTGGAAAGGATGAATGCTGGAAAGTTTTCTACTAGACAGGACGCATCCATTGATTCATTCTCTTTTCCAATGTCTACAACCAGGGATACAGTGGGATACACAGACATAGAAACACTCGCCTTGTCAAGTGACTTACTAGAAACAGTCCACTCCAAACCAAACAAACTGCCTTTCCTACCTATTCTCAGAACATGAGACAAAACCATAAACTCACACCCACACCCACTAAGGCACCTCCTTCCCCCAAGTAGGTCTGTGACTATCTGGAGTGTCTTCTGACTGGTGGGCCATACAATGTTCCCCCAAAATGGCCCGTCCTCTCTCAGATCTGGCCTCCTTGGCCTACTCAATGAAGTTGTCAGGAGCCACCAGTGAGCCACTCACTACCTGCTTTCTCAGAAAAGTCCCCTCTTCAGAGCTTTCCTGGCATTTGGTCATCCTCACATCAGTAGGTACCAAGAAAGACTGACTCTCTCCTTGGTAAATGCAAACAAGTCAGCCCACTGGGACTGGGACTGAAACTGGCTCTGGGTGCCTGGCTTCCTGGTTGCCAAGTTCAAAGAGTTCCATCACAAAAGAAGTGAGGTGAGGTCACTTCCTTCAGGAACTGAATGACGTCACTGCCTTGGCAACCAAATTGTCCTAACAGTTGCTTCCAAGGGTCCTATGAGATGGAGGCTGCCCCTGCTTCCTGTGACACTTTCACAAGTTAGAATGGTATATCCTCCATAGGCACCCAGGAACAGCTTTCCACACAGGCCTGGTTTGGTCCATCTTGTCTACATTAAGAAGAGAGAGGCTCATTAAGACACAACCCTTCATCCTGACCAGGTTGTTTGCCATGGAAGATGACTTTTGCTCTCCCATGTCCTTCAGAGCTGCCTACTTCTTCTCCAGGGATCATTTCTGCATGGACCTTTGAGTTCTCAGCAGGTGGAAGATCCCCTACATTCCTCTATTGTAAGACCAACCCTGTCCCTGCTCTTCTGTAAAGTTGGATTGAGCTAACAGTGTATGGTTAGGGGTAAGAACATGTTTGATTTGGGTTAGGAATCATTCTACTGGGTGAAGAATGGTATTGGGAACCTGCGAAATATATAATAATGTATAGGTGAAGTATATGTATGACAACAGAAATCTAAGTAAGCTTTGAAGCCCAGAAGGGCATTGGGCCCTTGACTGGGATACTTAGCTTTGAATTACATTCTGCACAGATGTCTCAGATAAATTGATATACAATGGCATAAGACCTTGTACCTTGGATGATTGAATGTGGAAGAGAACATCCAGTCAAAAAGGGATAGTAGGTAGGATTAGGAAGATAGTCAGTAGGTTTAGGAAGAAGAGTGAGTATAACATTTGGACCAAAAGTTCTTTAGCAGTAGGGTGTCAGTTAGAGAGTAGATGTAAATGTCAGCACATGTGAAGAGTCAGTCACAATAATGAAGATGGGAAATTAGGTAGGAGAGCAGATATCAATAGATACATTGGGAAATCAGTCAAAGTATAAAGTGAGTGATAGGATTAGATATTTTCAACAGGGTTGAGGTTGAATATGTACTCTTAGGACGAAGCAACTGTGTAGTCACCAATAGGATTGACATTTGAGAGCATTAGGCCCCTGGACAAGGATGTATTTAGTAATCCATGCTCACTTTCCATTTAGACTTTGGTACAATCATAAGTGTGAACTTTGCATTATGTGTCCAGAATATCACTGTGATCAAATGTATATGTAGATCAGGTGACATGAGTATTTCTTCCACCATTTCTGGGAGCAATATCTTGAAGACGTGTTGATTAGTATTTGGGGGCACCAATAGGTGTACCTTGTGTCTATGAATATAGAGATAATGTATGAATAGACCATACTGTGAATAAATAGTATAACGGGTTCCAATTTACATAATGGATTGAACTGATACCTGAAAATATATAGGAAATCTAATATTGATACACAATCATTCATTCCAACCAGTTATATATCTAATGGTAATATTAGGGTTCTGGTTTACCATGAAGGCTGTGTGAGATTTGCTTGAAAAGTGATTATGGAAATCGAAAATAATGTGTTTGGAAAGAAGTCTCATGAAAAGGCCAGTCCAGAAATATACAGGAGTACATGTGTTCTGAAGCAGGAAGTGATTGAAAGTGAACCAAATGCCTGTAAATTTGTGAACTTGTGGATGAAATATATATCCTATGATGTGCATCAACTGAAGAAATAGTGATGTACCAGTGTCGAAAAAAAAGAAACGTCAATATACACATCATGTATCATAGGAATCTACTTGCATTGATGCTAAACTCGGTCAGTTACTGTAGAAATATTAGGATTTCTAAGGACCATTCACTAGGAAACAAATGTGTATTTCAGGTGGATGAATATTTCTGAGAATAATCTTTGGAAAAGATGATTATAAATCCACATACATGAACATGAATGAATTTAGGGAGTGTATAATAAGACACATATATTTCATACTTTGAAAAATCTGGAGAGAGAGACTGTGTGTGTGTGTGTGTGTGTGTGTGTGTGTGTGTTTGTGTATATATATATATATATATATATATATATACATTCAAACAATACAAACACACAGAGACTTTAAAAAGTCGAAATATACATGCCAATCAAAATTCATCATGAAATATGTATCATCCACAGATCCAAAAATATTTAATTTACTGAACATGGATTTATGTATCATGTTGTTCAAGTAGAAAGCTCACCCATAGGTTGAATTTTCAGTTCCAACAGCATTTACGAGGAGTGATCTCTTGTCACAATTTGTATCTGCCATGTCAGCCTCCTCACAAGAATGTACGTGGGATACCAGGTAGGATTCTATATGTGCATGTAAAAATACATGTGCTGAATAGGCTACAGAGAAAGGGAGACAGGAATTCACATACTTGTTAACTTTACAAACACATGGAGAACTACTTCTCTTAAATTGGACTAGATTTATAACACCTAGCCTTTATAATGCCAAAGGAAAGTCCAATTATACACCATGCCTCCTCTGAACTGCATGTATTGCTATTCTGTTTGTGTTATTTTCCTCCATCATATCAGGATTGGTAATCAGAGTCTAGGAGGGTATGGGTTAGTGTCAGGGATTCAGTATTTTGAATGGAAAATAGGAAAATGAATCCAATGTGTATGCAATTCTGTGCTACACAAAAATCTTCCCACTCTCATCAAGAACAATGCCTTGACATTACCTTTGCCCCAAGTAAGACACGATTCGAAGAGAAGAGTTAGAAAATCTGTGATTACATATATACAATGGAAAATGCTCAGGAGTTCACAACCTTGGAGGTGGTAGAGGAGTTTCCATAAGTAAGGGACAGGATAAACACTCCCCAAACATGGAGCTCTGCTGGCCTAAAGACTTCTTGGGAAACTGCCTCTGAGGTTGGACCCTTGAAATATATGTTGTTGTCAGGAGCTTTATCTTCCTTTGTAGTGAGACCATCAAAGCTTGGTCTGCATCTATGTGGCCTGGAGGACATGGTTTCTGATTTTCCAATGAACATGAGGCAGCAGTGCTGAATTCTCTCTTTGTAGGTCAACTGTGGCCACTGGGGTCTAAGTGTTTCCCCGTGTGGACTGTGAGGCCATTTGGTCATCCTCCACTTTTCCTGGTGTTTCTTGCTGCTTCACTGGGAGTTTCCTATTTGCTTCATGAAATACAACGAGTTCAACTGGGACACAGTGCTGGAGGGAGTTCTGTCACGTGTGCTGACTCAGGGTCCTAGGAGAATGCACCAACCAGGCTTCTATCCCACAGAGCTTGCCCCCTTGACCATAGCAACCTGATTCTGAACATTGCCCGGAAACCTCTCCATAGAACAAGATGCCTTTACATATAAGGGTCTGCTGGCTGCACCGTGTCAGTCACAAGCCATGTGGAAGCCAATGGCAGATCCACATGGCCCCACCACAGATGTTTTATCACACACCTGCACACCACTGCTCTAGGCCCACTAATCAGCAGGCTCCAACTTACTGGCATCTCTGTTCTACACCATTTTCATGAAACCCAGTCAATCAAGGCACTGTCTGGTACACTCATGATCAGCAACAGGACATCCAAAGGTTCTCCAGTGCCACGTGGTCATGGGAATTTCAAAAATTTCATGGTATTTATCAAGCCATTTCTCAAGGATGAACTTGGAGGCACTGTGGGTTTCTATTCATTCAGGAACCACTAAATGGTGAGGAAGCTCATTTCAATGAAAGCTCTGGAGAAACACTCAGAGGCAAGGCTTCCCAAGAGTGGCCAAAAGGTCACATCAAGCCAGGCCCATTGAGGTCTACAATGTGAGGTCCCTGTGTGTTTTGACTCTCCATTATGGCTGCCAGGTCTTTAAGAATAAAATCATGTGATATCCTGGCTGAGATTCCCAGTGCTCTGTGGAAAGCCAACCTGGGCCTAGATCTCAGTTTCCAAGGGCAACTCTCATTCGTGGCCTCCTAAAATCCCAACACAATTCATGGCAATACTTCTCTGAGTTCAGTACCAGAACTCAGTCTCTAAGGGGAATCACGCCAGAGTTCAAGCCCAGGTGGACAAAGTCATCCCTTCCAACCGCCACAGAAATGACCACAATTCCAACCAAAACACTGCCACATGGCCCTCATCTTCTTCCATATAGACACTCATCATAACCTCTGGCTGGAGGTTTCCATGAGGGGGCAGCCCAAGACAGTGTCTAGAATAAGCTCCCTTGGCCCTCATTTGCCTAATGTCAGGGTGGCCTGTGAACCAGGAGTGATCAAATACGCCTGCCATTAATACTGCTCTGCTTCTCCAAATTGAGGACTACTGACTTTCGGGTATAGATTCTTTCTGTGAATTGGAGACATGAGAAAACCCAAGAACCTATGGGATAGCCTCTGCAGGGCTTTGAAGAACTCATTTGACCCAAAGGATCCCTATTCTCACTTGATGGAGGTCAGGAACTTTCCAGAGGAAAGTGAGAGGCTTCATCCACAATGACTGCTCATTTTGCCATTTTGGCTTTGGATGCACACATGGGATCTTTCTTTAATCCATCAGGTGCTGAGAATCTAAGCCACAGCCTCACACAGGGCCAAGAGGCTGATTCACACACATCCCTTTGCAAAGGAATTAAGCAAAAAGCCACAGGTGATGCCCCTTCATTTCCATTTGAAAACTGTTTACTTCAGGCTTCACAAAGGGGTAGCCTGAGGCAAAGACCTTCCTGACATTCAGGGCAACAGAACAATAGGTAAGCAAAAGGCCCAAAGCAGGGTTTCTCCACTGACACTTTACTGGTCACACTGATATCTGAGTTTTCTGAGATGCTTGCCATTCCCTTCAGTTATCCAGTACATGGCCATGTCACAGAGCTGGGAGGTGGTACATATCTTGGACACAAAACCATGAGCCAATTCTGGAGAGTGGCCAGAATTCAGGAAGAAAACAGGAACTTAGCAAGATAGTAGGTGTTGCCCATAGATAAGGCAAGCCCCAGTCCATTCATAAATTGGAAAGGATGAATGCTGGAAAGTTTTCTACTAGACAGGACGCATCCATTGATTCATTCTCTTTTCCAATGTCTACAACCAGGGATACAGTGGGATACACAGACATAGAAACACTCACCTTGTCAAATGACTTACTAGAAACAGTCCACTCCAAACCAAACAAACTGCCTTTCCTACCTATTCTCAGAACATGAGACAAAACCATAAACTCACACCCACACCCACTAAGGCACCTCCTTCCCCCAAGTAGGTCTGTGACTATCTGGAGTGTCTTCTGACTGGTGGGACATACAATGTTCCCCGAAAATGGCCCGTCCTCTCTCAGATCTGGCCTCCTTGGCCTACTCAATGAAGTTGTCAGGAGCCACCAGTGAGCCACTCACTACCTGCTTTCTCAGAAAAGTCCCCTCTTCAGAGCTTTCCTGGCATTTGGTCATCCTCACATCAGTAGGTACCAAGAAAGACTGACTCTCTCCTTGGTAAATGCAAACAAGTCAGCCCACTGGGACTGGGACTGAAACTGGCTCTGGGTGCCTGGCTTCCTGGTTGCCAAGTTCAAAGAGTTCCATCACAAAAGAAGTGAGGTGAGGTCACTTCCTTCAGGAACTGAATGAGGTCACTGCCTTGGCAACCAAATTGTCCTAACAGTTGCTTCCAAGGGTCCTATGACATGGAGGCTGCCCCTGCTTCCTGTGACACTTTCACAAGTTAGAATGGTATATCCTCCATAGGCACCCAGGAACAGCTTTCCACACAGGCCTGGTTTGGTCCATCTTGTCTACATTAAGAAGAGAGAGGCTCATACAGACACAACCCTTCATCCTGACCAGGTTGTTTGCCATGGAAGATGACTTTTGCTCTCTCATGTCCTTCAGAGCTGCCTACTTCTTCTCCAGGGATCATTTCTGCATGGACCTTTGAGTTCTCAGCAGGTGGAAGATCCCCTACATTCCTCTATTGTAAGACCAACTCTGTCCCTGCTCTTCTGTAAAGTTGGATTGAGGGAACAGTGTATGGTTAGGGGTAAGAACATGTTTGATTTGGGTTAGGAATCATTCTACTGGATGAAGAATGGTATTGGGAACCTGCGATATATATAATAATGTATAGGTGAAGTATATGTATGACAACAGAAATCTAAGTAAGCTTTGAAGCCCAGAAGGGCATTGGGCCCTTGACTGGGATACTTAGCTTTGAATTACATTCTGCACAGATGTCTCAGATCAATTGATATACAATGGCATAAGACCTTGTACCTTGGATGATTGAATGTGGAAGAGAACATCCAGTCAAAAAGGGATAGTAGGTAGGATTAGGAAGATAGTCAGTAGGTTTAGGAAGAAGAGTGAGTATAACATTTGGACCAAAAGTTCTTTAGCAGTAGGGTGTCAGTTAGAGAGTAGATGTAAATGTCAGCACATGTGAAGAGTCAGTCACAATAATGAAGATGGGAAATTAGGTAGGAGAGCAGATATCAATAGAGACATTGGGAAATCAGTCAAAGTATAAAGTGAGTGATAGGATTAGATATTTTCAACAGGGTTGAGGTTGAATATGTACTCTTAGGACGAAGCAACTGTGTAGTCACCAATAGGATTGACATTTGAGAGCATTAGGCCCCTGGACAAGGATGTGTTTAGTAATCCATGCTCACTTTCCATTTAGACTTTGGTACAATCATAAGTGTGAACTTTGCATTATGTGTCCAGAATATCACTGTGATCAAATGTATATGTAGATCAGGTGACATGAGTATTTCTTCCACCATTTCTGGGAGCAATATCTTGAAGACGGGTTGATTAGTATTTGGTGGCACCAATAGGTGTACCTTGTGTCTATGAATATAGAGATAATGCATGAATAGACCATACTGTGAATAAATAGTACAACGGGTTCCAATTTACATAATGGATTGAACTGATACCTGAAAATATATAGGAAATCTAATATTGATACACAATCATTCATTCCAACCAGTTATATATCTAATGGTAATATTAGGGTTCTGGTTTACCATGAAGGCTGTGTGAGATTTGCTTGAAAAGTGATTATGGAAATCGAAAATAATGTGTTTGGAAAGAAGTCTCATGAAAAGGGCAGTCCAGAAATATACAGGAGGACATGTGTTCTGAAGCAGGAAGTGATTGAAAGTGAACCAAATGCCTGTAAATTTGTGAACTTGTGGATGAAATATATATCCTATGATGTGCATCAACTGAAGAAATAGTGATGTACCAGTGTCGAAAAAAAAGAAACGTCAAAATACACATCATGAATCATAGGAATCTACTTGCATTGATGCTAAACTCGGTCAGTTACTGTAGAAATATTAGGATTTCTAAGGACCATTCACTAAAACAAATGTGTATTTCAGGTGGATGAATATTTCTGAGAATAATCTTTGGAAAAGATGATTATAAATCCACATACATGAACATGAATGAATTTAGGGAGTGTATAATAAGACGCATATATTTCATACTTTGAAGAATCTGGAGAGAGAGACTGTGTGTGTGTGTGTGTGTGTTTGTGTATATATATATATATATATATATATATATATATGCATTCAAACAATACAAACACACAGAGACTTTAAAAAGTCGAAATATATATGCCAATCAAAATTCATCATGAAATATGTATCATCCACAGATCCAAAAATATTTAATTTACTCAACATGGATTTATGTATCATGTTGTTCAAGTAGAAAGCTCACCCATAGGTTGAATTTTCAGTTCCAACAGCATTTACGAGGAGTGATCTCTTGTCACAATTTGTATCTGCCATGTCAGCCTCCTCACAAGAATGTACGTGGGATACCAGGTAGGATTCTATATGTGCATGTAAAAATACATGTGCTGAATAGGCTACAGAGAAAGGGAGACAGGAATTCACATACTTGTTAACTTTACAAACACATGGAGAACTACTTCTCTTAAATTAGACTAGATTTATAACACCTAGCCTTTATAATGCCAAAGGAAAGTCCAATTATACACCATGCCTCCTCTGAACTGCATGTATTGCTATTCTGTTTGTGTTATTTTCCTCCATCATATCAGGATTGGTAGTCAGAGTCTAGGAGGGTATGGGTTAGTGTCAGGGATTCAGTATTTTGAATGGAAAATAGGAAAATGAATCCAATGTGTATGCAATTCTGTGCTACACAAAAATCTTCCCACTCTCATCAAGAACAATGCCTTGACATTACCTTTGCCCCAAGTAAGACACGATTCGAAGAGAAGAGTTAGAAAATCTGTGAATACATATATACAATGGAAAATGCTCAGGAGTTCACAACCTTGGAGGAGGTAGAGGAGTTTCCATAAGTAAGGGACAGGATAAACACTCCCCAAACATGGAGCTCTGCTGGCCTAAAGACTTCTTGGGAAACTGCCTCTGAGGTTGGACCCTTGAAATATATGTTGTTGTCAGGAGCTTGATCTTCCTTTGTAGTGAGACCATCAAAGCTTGGTCTGCATCTATGTGGCCTGGAGGACATGGTTTCTGATTTTCCAATGATCATGAGGCAGCAGTGCTGAATTCTCTCTTTGTAGGTCAACTGTGGCCACTGGGGTCTAAGTGTTTCCCCGTGTGGACTGTGAGGCCATTTGGTCATCCTCCACTTTTCCTGGTGTTTCTTGCTGCTTCACTGGGAGTTTCCTATTTGCTTCATGAAATACAAGGAGTTCAACTGGGACACAGTGCTGGAGGGAGTTCTGTCACGTGTGCTGACTCAGGGTCCTAGGAGAATGCACCAACCAGGCTTCTATCCCACAGAGCTTGCCCCCTTGACCATAGCAACCTGATTCTGAACATTGCCCAGAAACCTCTCCATAGAACAAGATGCCTTTACATATAAGGGTCTGCTGGCTGCACCGTGTCAGTCACAAGCCATGTGGAAGCCAATGGCAGATCCACATGGCCCCACCACAGATGTTTTATCACACACCTGCACACCACTGCTCTAGGCCCACTAATCAGCAGGCTCCAACTTACTGGCATCTCTGTTCTACACCATTTTCATGAAACCCAGTCAATCAAGGCACTGTCTGGTACACTCATGATCAGCAACAGGACACCCAAAGGTTCTCCAGTGCCACGTGGTCATGGGAATTTCAAAAATTTCATGGTATTTATCAAGCCATTTCTCAAGGATGAACTTGGAGGCACTGTCGGTTTCTATTCATTCAGGAACCACTAAATGGTGAGGAAGCTCATTTCAATGAAAGCTCTGGAGAAACACTCAGAGGCAAGGCTTCCCAAGAGTGGCCAAAGGTCACATCAAGCCAGGCCCATTGAGGTCTACAATGTGAGGTCCCTGTGTGTTTTGACTCTCCATTATGGCTGCCAGGTCTTTAAGAATAAAATCATGTGATATCCTGGCTGAGATTCCCAGTGCTCTGTGGAAAGCCAACCTGGGCCTAGATCTCAGTTTCCAAGGGCAACTCTCATGCGTGGCCTCCTAAAATCCCAACACAATTCATGGCAATACTTCTCTGAGTTCAGTACCAGAACTCAGTCTCTAAGGGGAATCACGCCAGAGTTCAAGCCCAGGTAGACAAAGTCATCCCTTCCAACCGCCACAGAAATGACCACAATTCCAACCAAAACACTGCCACATGGCCCTCATCTTCTTCCATATAGACACTCATCATAACCTCTGGCTGGAGGTTTCCATGAGGGGGCAGCCCAAGACAGTGTCTAGAATAAGCTCCCTTGGCCCTCATTTGCCTAATGTCAGGGTGGCCTGTGAACCAGGAGTGATCAAACACGCCTGCCATTAATACTGCTCTGCTTCTCCAAATTGAGGACTACTGACTTTCGGGTATAGATTCTTTCTGTGAATTGGAGACATGAGAAAACCCAAGAACCTATGGGATAGCCTCTGCAGGGCTTTGAAGAACTCATTTGACCCAAAGGATCCCTATTCTCACTTGATGGAGGTCAGGAACTTTCCAGAGGAAAGTGAGAGGCTTCATCCACAATGACTGCTCTTTTTGCCATTTTGGCTTTGGATGCACACATGGGATCTTTCTTTAATCCATCAGGTGCTGAGAATCTAAGCCACAGCCTCACACAGGGCCAAGAGGCTGATGCACACATATCCCTTTGCAAAGGAATTAAGCAAAAAGCCACAGGTGATGCCCCTTCATTTCCATTTGAAAACTGTTTACTTCAGGCTTCACAAAGGGGTAGCCTGAGGCAAAGACCTTCCTGACATTCAGGGAAACAGAACAATAGGTAAGCAAAAGGCCCAAAGCAGGTTTTCTCCACTGACACTTTACTGGTCACACTGATATCTGAGTTTTCTGAGATGCTTGCCATTCCCTTCAGTTATCCAGTACACGGCCATGTCACAGAGCTGGGAGGTGGTACATATCTTGGACACAAAACCATGAGCCAATTCTGGAGAGTGGCCAGAATTCAGGAAGAAAACAGGAACTTAGCAAGATAGTAGGTGTTGCCCATAGATAAGGCAAGCCCCAGTCCATTCATAAATTGGAAAGGATGAATGCTGGAAAGTTTTCTACTAGACAGGACGCATCCATTGATTCATTCTCTTTTCCAATGTCTACAACCAGGGATACAGTGGGATACACAGACATAGAAACTCTCGCCTTGTCAAATGACTTACTAGAAACAGTCCACTCCAAAACAAACAAACTGCCTTTCCTACCTATTCTCAGAACATGAGACAAAACCATAAACTCACACCCACACCCACTAAGGCACCTCCTTCCCCCAAGTAGGTCTGTGACTATCTGGAGTGTCTTCTGACTGGTGGGCCATACAATGTTCCCCCAAAATGGCCCGTCCTCTCTCAGATCTGGCCTCCTTGGCCTACTCAATGAAGTTGTCAGGAGCCACCAGTGAGCCACTCACTACCTGCTTTCTCAGAACAGTCCCCTCTTCAGAGCTTTCCTGGCATTTGGTCATCCTCACATCAGTAGGTACCAAGAAAGACTGACTCTCTCCTTGGTAAATGCAAACAAGTCAGCCCACTGGGACTGGGACTGAAACTGGCTCTGGGTGCCTGGCTTCCTGGTTGCCAAGTTCAAAGAGTTCCATCACCAAGGAAGTGAGGTGAGGTCACTTCCTTCAGGAACTGAATGAGGTCACTGCCTTGGCAACCAAATTGTCCTAACAGTTGCTTCCAAGGGTCCTATGAGATGGAGGCTGCCCCTGCTTCCTGTGACACTTTCACAAGTTAGAATGGTATATCCTCCATAGGCACCCAGGAACAGCTTTCCACACAGGCCTGGTTTGGTCCATCTTGTCTACATTAAGAAGAGAGAGGCTCATTAAGACACAACCCTTCATCCTGACCAGGTTGTTTGCCATGGAAGATGACTTTTGCTCTCTCATGTCCTTCAGAGCTGCCTACTTCTTCTCCAGGGATCATTTCTGCATGGACCTTTGAGTTCTCAGCAGGTGGAAGATCCCCTACATTCCTCTATTGTAAGACCAACTCTGTCCCTGCTCTTCTGTAAAGTTGGATTGAGGGAACAGTGTATGGTTAGGGGTAAGAACATGTTTGATTTGGGTTAGGAATCATTCTACTGGATGAAGAATGGTATTGGGAACCTGCGATATATATAATAATGTATAGGTGAAGTATATGTATGACAACAGAAATCTAAGTAAGCTTTGAAGCCCAGAAGGGCATTGGGCCCTTGACTGGGATACTTAGCTTTGAATTACATTCTGCACAGATGTCTCAGATAAATTGATATACAATGGCATAAGACCTTGTACCTTGGATGATTGAATGTGGAAGAGAACATCCAGTCAAAAAGGGATAGTAGGTAGGATTAGGAAGATAGTCAGTAGGTTTAGGAAGAAGAGTGAGTATAACATTTGGACCAAAAGTTCTTTAGCAGTAGGGTGTCAGTTAGAGAGTAGATGTAAATGTCAGCACATGTGAAGAGTCAGTCACAATAATGAATATGGGAAATTAGGTAGGAGAGCAGATATCAATAGAGACATTGGGAAATCAGTCAAAGTATAAAGTGAGTGATAGGATTAGATATTTTCAACAGGGTTGAGGTTGAATATGTACTCTTAGGACGAAGCAACTGTGTAGTCACCAATAGGATTGACATTTGAGAGCATTAGGCCCCTGGACAAGGATGTGTTTAGTAATCCATGCTCACTTTCCATTTAGACTTTGGTACAATCATAAGTGTGAACTTTGCATTATGTGTCCAGAATATCACTGTGATCAAATGTATATGTAGATCAGGTGACATGAGTATTTCTTCCACCATTTCTGGGAGCAATATCTTGAAGACGTGTTGATTAGTATTTGGGGGCACCAATAGGTGTACCTTGTGTCTATGAATATAGAGATAATGCATGAATAGACCATACTGTGAATAAATAGTATAACTGGTTCCAATTTACATAATGGATTGAACTGATACCTGAAAATATATAGGAAATCTAATATTGATACACAATCATTCATTCCAACCAGTTATATATCTAATGGTAATATTAGAGTTCTGGTTTACCATGAAGGCTGTGTGAGATTTGCTTGAAAAGTGATTATGGAAATCGAAAATAATGTGTTTGGAAAGAAGTCTCATGAAAAGGGCAGTCCAGAAATATACAGGAGGACATGTGTTCTGAAGCAGGAAGTGATTGAAAGTGAACCAAATGCCTGTAAATTTGTGAACTTGTGGATGAAATATATATCCTATGATGTGCACCAACTGAAGAAATAGTGATGTACCAGTGTCAAAAAAAAGAAACGTCAAAATACACATCATGTATCATAGGAATCTACTTGCATTGATGCTAAACTCGGTCAGTTACTGTAGAAATATTAGGATTTCTAAGGACCATTCACGAAAACAAATGTGTATTTCAGGTGGATGAATATTTCTGAGAATAATCTTTGGACAAGATGATTATAAATCCACATACATGAACATGAATGAATTTAGGGAGTGTATAATAAGACGCATATATTTCATACTTTGAAGAATCTGGAGAGAGAGACTGTGTGTGTGTGGGTGTGTGTGTGTGTGTGTGTGTGTGTGTTTGTGTATATATATATATATATATATGCATTCAAACAATACAAACACACAGAGACTTTAAAAAGTCGAAATATATATGCCAATCAAAATTCATCATGAAATATGTATCATCCACAGATCCAAAAATATTTAATTTACTGAACATGGATTTATGTATCATGTTGTTCAAGTAGAAAGCTCACCCATAGGTTGAATTTTCAGTTCCAACAGCATTTATGAGGAGTGATCTCTTGTCACAATTTGTATCTGCCATGTCAGCCTCCTCACAAGAATGTACGTGGGATACCAGGTAGGATTCTATATGTGCATGTAAAAATACATGTGCTGAATAGGCTACAGAGAAAGGGAGACAGGAATTCACATACTTGTTAACTTTACAAACACATGGAGAACTACTTCTCTTAAATTGGACTAGATTTATAACACCTAGCCTTTATAATGCCAAAGGAAAGTCCAATTATACACCATGCCTCCTCTGAACTGCATGTATTGCTATTCTGTTTGTGTTATTTTCCTCCATCATATCAGGATTGGTAGTCAGAGTCTAGGAGGGTATGGGTTAGTGTCAGGGATTCAGTATTTTGAATGGAAAATAGGAAAATGAATCCAATGTGTATGCAATTATGTGCTACACAAAAATCTTCCCACTCTCATCAAGAACAATGCCTTGACATTACCTTTGCCCCAAGTAAGACACGATTCGAAGAGAAGAGTTAGAAAATCTGTGAATACATATATACAATGGAAAATGCTCAGGAGTTCACAACCTTGGAGGTGGTAGAGGAGTTTCCATAAGTAAGGGACAGGATAAACACTCCCCAAACATGGAGCTCTGCTGGCCTAAAGACTTCTTGGGAAACTGCCTCTGAGGTTGGACCCTTGAAATATATGTTGTTGTCAGGAGCTTTATCTTCCTTTGTAGTGAGACCATCAAAGCTTGGTCTGCATCTATGTGGCCTGGAGGACATGGTTTCTGATTTTCCAATGATCATGAGGCAGCAGTGCTGAATTCTCTCTTTGTAGGTCAACTGTGGCCACTGGGGTCTAAGTGTTTCCCCGTGTGGACTGTGAGGCCATTTGGTCATCCTCCACTTTTCCTGGTGTTTCTTGCTGCTTCACTGGGAGTTTCCTATTTGCTTCATGAAATACAAGGAGTTCAACTGGGACACAGTGCTGGAGGGAGTTCTGTCACGTGTGCTGACTCAGGGTCCTAGGAGAATGCACCAACCAGGCTTCTATCCCACAGAGCTTGCCCCCTTGACCATAGCAACCTGATTCTGAACATTGCCCGGAAACCTCTCCATAGAACAAGATGCCTTTACATATAAGGGTCTGCTGGCTGCACCGTGTCAGTCACAAGCCATGTGGAAGCCAATGGCAGATCCACATGGCCCCACCACAGATGTTTTATCACACACCTGCACACCACTGCTCTAGGCCCACTAATCAGCAGGCTCCAACTTACTGGCATCTCTGTTCTACACCATTTTCATGAAACCCAGTCAATCAAGGCACTGTCTGGTACACTCATGATCAGCAACAGGACACCCAAAGGTTCTCCAGTACCACGTGGTCATGGGAATTTCAAAAATTTCATGGTATTTATCAAGCCATTTCTCAAGGATGAACTTGGAGGCACTGTGGGTTTCTATTCATTCAGGAACCACTAAATGGTGAGGAAGCTCATTTCAATGAAAGCTCTGGAGAAACACTCAGAGGCAAGGCTTCCCAAGAGTGGCCAAAAGGTCACATCAAGCCAGGCCCATTGAGGTCACAATGTGAGGTCCCTGTGTGTTTTGACTCTCCATTATGGCTGCCAGGTCTTTAAGAATAAAATCATGTGATATCCTGGCTGAGATTCCCAGTGCTCTGTGGAAAGCCACCCTGGGCCTAGATCTCAGTTTCCAAGGGCAACTCTCATGCGTGGCCTCCTAAAATCCCAACACAATTCATGGCAATACTTCTCTGAGTTCAGTACCAGAACTCAGTCTCTAAGGGGAATCACGCCAGAGTTCAAGCCCAGGTGGACAAAGTCATCCCTTCCAACCGCCACAGAAATGACCACAATTCCAACCAAAACACTGCCACATGGCCCTCATCTTCTTCCATATAGACACTCATCATAACCTCTGGCTGGAGGTTTCCATGAGGGGGCAGCCCAAGACAGTGTCTAGAATAAGCTCCCTTGCCCCTCATTTGCCTAATGTCAGGGTGGCCTGTGAACCAGGAGTGATCAAACACGCCTGCCATTAATACTGCTCTGCTTCTCCAAATTGAGGACTACTGACTTTCGGGTATAGATTCTTTCTGTGAATTGGAGACATGAGAAAACCCAAGAACCTATGGGATAGCCTCTGCAGGGCTTTGAAGAACTCATTTGACCCAAAGGATCCCTATTCTCACTTGATGGAGGTCAGGAACTTTCCAGAGGAAAGTGAGAGGCTTCATCCACAATGACTGCTCTTTTTGCCATTTTGGCTTTGGATGCACACATGGGATCTTTCTTTAATCCATCAGGTGCTGAGAATCTAAGCCACAGCCTCACACAGGGCCAAGAGGCTGATTCACACACATCCCTTTGCAAAGGAATTAAGCAAAAAGCCACAGGTGATGCCCCTTCATTTCCATTTGAAAACTGTTTACTTCAGGCTTCACAAAGGGGTAGCCTGAGGCAAAGACCTTCCTGACATTCAGGGAAACAGAACAATAGGTAAGCAAAAGGCCCAAAGCAGGTTTTCTCCACTGACACTTTACTGGTCACACTGATATCTGAGTTTTCTGAGATGCTTGCCATTCCCTTCAGTTATCCAGTACACGGCCATGTCACAGAGCTGGGAGGTGGTACATATCTTGGACACAAAACCATGAGCCAATTCTGGAGAGTGGCCAGAATTCAGGAAGAAAACAGGAACTTAGCAAGATAGTAGGTGTTGCCCATAGATAAGGCAAGCCCCAGTCCATTCATAAATTGGAAAGGATGAATGCTGGAAAGTTTTCTACTAGACAGGACGCATCCATTGATTCATTCTCTTTTCCAATGTCTACAACCAGGGATACAGTGGGATACACAGACATAGAAACACTCGCCTTGTCAAATGACTTACTAGAAACAGTCCACTCCAAACCAAACAAACTGCCTTTCCTACATATTCTCAGAACATGAGACAAAACCATAAACTCACACCCACACCCACTAAGGCACCTCCTTCCCCCAAGTAGGTCTGTGACTATCTGGAGTGTCTTCTGACTGGTGGGCCATACAATGTTCCCCCAAAATGGCCCGTCCTCTCTCAGATCTGGCCTCCTTGGCCTACTCAATGAAGTTGTCAGGAGCCACCAGTGAGCCACTCACTACCTGCTTTCTCAGAAAAGTCCCCTCTTCAGAGCTTTCCTGGCATTTGGTCATCCTCACATCAGTAGGTACCAAGAAAGACTGACTCTCTCCTTGGTAAATGCAAACAAGTCAGCCCACTGGGACTGGGACTGAAACTGGCTCTGGGTGCCTGGCGTCCTGGTTGCCAAGTTCAAAGAGTTCCATCACAAAAGAAGTGAGGTGAGGTCACTTCCCTCAGGAACTGAATGAGGTCACTGCCTTGGCAACCAAATTGTCCTAACAGTTGCTTCCAAGGGTCCTATGAGATGGAGGCTGCCCCTGCTTCCTGTGACACTTTCACAAGTTAGAATGGTATATCCTCCATAGGCACCCAGGAACAGCTTTCCACACAGGCCTGGTTTGGTCCATCTTGTCTACATTAAGAAGAGAGAGGCTCATACAGACACAACCCTTCATCCTGACCAGGTTGTTTGCCATGGAAGATGACTTTTGCTCTCCCATGTCCTTCAGAGCTGCCTACTTCTTCTCCAGGGATCATTTCTGCATGGACCTTTGAGTTCTCAGCAGGTGGAAGATCCCCTACATTCCTCTATTGTAAGACCAACTCTGTCCCTGCTCTTCTGTAAAGTTGGATTGAGGGAACAGTGTATGGTTAGGGGTAAGAACATGTTTGATTTGGGTTAGGAATCATTCTACTGGGTGAAGAATGGTATTGGGAACCTGCGAAATATATAATAATGTATAGGTGAAGTATATGTATGACAACAGAAATCTAAGTAAGCTTTGAAGCCCAGAAGGGCATTGGGCCCTTGACTGGGATACTTAGCTTTGAATTACATTCTGCACAGATGTCTCAGATAAATTGATATACAATGGCATAAGACCTTGTACCTTGGATGATTGAATGTGGAAGAGAACATCCAGTCAAAAGGGAGAGTAGGTAGGATTAGGAAGATAGTCAGTAGGTTTAGGAAGAAGAGTGAGTATAACATTTGGACCAAAAGTTATTTAGCAGTAGGGTGTCAGTTAGAGAGTAGATGTAAATGTCAGCACATGTGAAGAGTCAGTCACAATAATGAATATGGGAAATTAGGTAGGAGAGCAGATATCAATAGATACATTGGGAAATCAGTCAAAGTATAATGTGAGTGATAGGATTAGATATTTTCAACAGGGTTGAGGTTGAATATGTACTCTTAGGACGAAGCAACTGTGTAGTCACCAATAGGATTGACATTTGAGAGCATTAGGCCCCTGGACAAGGATGTGTTTAGTAATCCATGCTCACTTTCCATTTAGACTTTGGTACAATCATAAGTGTGAACTTTGCATTATGTGTCCAGAATATCACTGTGATCAAATGTATATGTAGATCAGGTGACATGAGTATTTCTTCCACCATTTCTGGGAGCAATATCTTGAAGACGTGTTGATTAGTATTTGGGGGCACCAATAGGTGTACCTTGTGTCTATGAATATAGAGATAATGCATGAATAGACCATACTGTGAATAAATAGTATAACTGGTTCCAATTTACATAATGGATTGAACTGATACCTGAAAATATATAGGAAATCTAATATTGATACACAATCATTCATTCCAACCAGTTATATATCTAATGGTAACATTAGGGTTCTGGTTTACCATGAAGGCTGTGTGAGATTTGCTTGAAAAATGATTATGGAAATCGAAAATAATGTGTTTGGAAAGAAGTCTCATGAAAAGGCCAGTCCAGAAATATACAGGAGTACATGTGTTCTGAAGCAGGAAGTGATTGAAAGTGAACCAAATGCCTGTAAATTTGTGAACTTGTGGATGAAATATATATCCTATGATGTGCATCAACTGAAGAAATAGTGATGTACCAGTGTCGAAAAAAAAAAGAAACGTCAAAATACACATCATGTATCATAGGAATCTACTTGCATTGATGCTAAACTCGGTCAGTTACTGTAGAAATATTAGGATTTCTAAGGACCATTCACTAGGAAACAAATGTGTATTTCAGGTGGATGAATATTTCTGAGAATAATCTTTGGAAAAGATGATTATAAATCCACATACATGAACATGAATGAATTTAGGGAGTGTATAATAAGACACATATATTTCATACTTTGAAAAATCTGGAGAGAGAGACTGTGTGTGTGTGTGTGTGTGTGTGTGTGTTTGTATATATATATATATATATATATATATATATATATACATACATTCAAACAATACAAACACACAGAGACTTTAAAAAGTCGAAATATATATGCCAATCAAAATTCATCATGAAATATGTATCATCCACAGATCCAAAAATATTTAATTTACTGAACATGGATTTATGTATCATGTTGTTCAAGTAGAAAGCTCACCCATAGGTTGAAATTTCAGTTCCAACAGCATTTACGAGGAGTGATCTCTTCTCACAATTTGTATCTGCCATGTCAGCCTCCTCACAAGAATGTACGTGGGATACCAGGTAGGATTCTATATGTGCATGTAAACATACATGTGCTGAATAGGCTACAGAGAAAGGGAGACAGGAATTCACATACTTGTTAACTTTACAAACACATGGAGAACTACTTCTCTTAAATTGGACTAGATTTATAACACCTAGCCTTTATAATGCCAAAGGAAAGTCCAATTATACACCATGCCTCCTCTGAACTGCATGTATTGCTATTCTGTTTGTGTTATTTTCCTCCATCATATCAGGATTGGTAATCAGAGTCTAGGAGGGTATGGGTTAGTGTCAGGGATTCAGTATTTTGAATGGAAAATAGGAAAATGAATCCAATGTGTATGCAATTATGTGTTACACAAAAATCTTCCCACTCTCATCAAGAACAATGCCTTGACATTACCTTTGCCCCAAGTAAGACACGATTCGAAGAGAAGAGTTAGAAAATCTGTGAATACATATATACAATGGAAAATGCTCAGGAGTTCACAACCTTGGAGGTGGTAGAGGAGTTTCCATAAGTAAGGGACAGGATAAACACTCCCCAAACATGGAGCTCTGCTGGCCTAAAGACTTCTTGGGAAACTGCCTCTGAGGTTGGACCCTTGAAATATATGTTGTTGTCAGGAGCTTTATCTTCCTTTGTAGTGAGACCATCAAAGCTTGGTCTGCATCTATGTGGCCTGGAGGACATGGTTTCTGATTTTCCAATGAACATGAGGCAGCAGTGCTGAATTCTCTCTTTGTAGGTCAACTGTGGCCACTGGGGTCTAAGTGTTTCCCCGTGTGGACTGTGAGGCCATTTGGTCATCCTCCACTTTTCCTGGTGTTTCTTGCTGCTTCACTGGGAGTTTCCTATTTGCTTCATGAAATACAAGGAGTTCAACTGGGACACAGTGCTGGAGGGAGTTCTGTCACGTGTGCTGACTCAGGGTCCTAGGAGAATGCACCAACCAGGCTTCTATCCCACAGAGCTTGCCCCCTTCACCATAGCAACCTGATTCTGAACATTGCCCGGAAACCTCTCCATAGAACAAGATGCCTTTACATATAAGGGTCTGCTGGCTGCACCGTGTCAGTCACAAGCCATGTGGAAGCCAATGGCAGATCCACATGGCCCCACCACAGATGTTTTATCACACACCTGCACACCACTGCTCTAGGCCCACTAATCAGCAGGCTCCAACTTACTGGCATCTCTGTTCTACACCATTTTCATGAAACCCAGTCAATCAAGGCACTGTCTGGTACGCTCATGATCAGCAACAGGACATCCAAAGGTTCTCCAGTGCCACGTGGTCATGGGAATTTCAAAAATTTCATGGTATTTATCAAGCCATTTCTCAAGGATGAACTTGGAGGCACTGTGGGTTTCTATTCATTCAGGAACCACTAAATGGTGAGGAAGCTCATTTCAATGAAAGCTCTGGAGAAACACTCAGAGGCAAGGCTTCCCAAGAGTGCCCAAAAGGTCACATCAAGCCAGGCCCATTGAGGTCTACAATGTGAGGTCCCTGTGTGTTTTGACTCTCAATTATGGCTGCCAGGTCTTTAAGAATAAAATCATGTGATATCCTGGCTGAGATTCCCAGTGCTCTGTGGAAAGCCACCCTGGGCCTAGATCTCAGTTTCCAAGGGCAACTCTCATGCGTGGCCTCCTAAAATCCCAACACAATTCATGGCAATACTTCTCTGAGTTCAGTACCAGAACTCAGTCTCTAAGGGGAATCATGCCAGAGTTCAAGCCCAGGTGGACAAAGTCATCCCTTCCAACCGCCACAGAAATGACCACAATTCCAACCAAAACACTGCCACATGGCCCTCATCTTCTTCCATATAGACACTCATCATAACCTCTGGCTGGAGGTTTCCATGAGGGGGCAGCCCAAGACAGTGTCTAGAATAAGCTCCCTTGCCCCTCATTTGCCTAATGTCAGGGTGGCCTGTGAACCAGGAGTGATCAAATACGCCTGCCATTAATACTGCTCTGCTTCTCCAAATTGAGGACTACTGACTTTCGGGTATAGATTCTTTCTGTGAATTGGAGACATGAGAAAATCCAAGAACCTATGGGATAGCCTCTGCAGGGCTTTGAAGAACTCATTTGACCCAAAGGATCCCTATTCTCACTTGATGGAGGTCAGGAACTTTCCAGAGGAAAGTGAGAGTCTTCATCCACAATGACTGCTCTTTTTGCCATTTTGGCTTTGGATGCACACATGGGATCTTTCTTTAATCCATCAGGTGCTGAGAATCTAAGCCACAGCCTCACACAGGGCCAAGAGGCTGATTCACACACATCCCTTTGCAAAGGAATTAAGCAAAAAGCCACAGGTGATGCCCCTTCATTTCCATTTGAAAACTGTTTACTTCAGGCTTCACAAAGGGGTAGCCTGAGGCAAAGACCTTCCTGAGAGTCAGGGCAACAGAACAATAGGTAAGCAAAAGGCCCAAAGCAGGTTTTCTCCACTGACACTTTACTGGTCACACTGATATCTGAGTTTTCTGAGATGCTTGCCATTCCCTTCAGTTATCCAGTACATGGCCATGTCACAGAGCTGGGAGGTGGTACATATCTTGGACACAAAACCATGAGCCAATTCTGGAGAGTGGCCAGAATTCAGGAAGAAAACAGGAACTTAGCAAGATAGTAGGTGTTGCCCATAGATAAGGCAAGCCCCAGTCCATTCATAAATTGGAAAGGATGAATGCTGGAAAGTTTTCTACTAGACAGGACGCATCCATTGATTCATTCTCTTTTCCAATGTCTACAACCAGGGATACAGTGGGATACACAGACATAGAAACACTCGCCTTGTCAAATGACTTACTAGAAACAGTCCACTCCAAACCAAACAAACTGCCTTTCCTACCTATTCTCAGAACATGAGACCAAAACCATAAACTCACACCCACACCCACTGAGGCACCTCCTTCCCCCAAGTAGGTCTGTGACTATCTGGAGTGTCTTCTGACTGGTGGGCCATACAATGTTCCCCCAAAATGGCCCGTCCTCTCTCAGATCTGGCCTCCTTGGCCTACTCAATGAAGTTGTCAGGGCCACCAGTGAGCCACTCACTACCTGCTTTCTCAGAAAAGTCCCCTCTTCAGAGCTTTCCTGGCATTTGGTCATCCTCACATCAGTAGGTACCAAGAAAGACTGACTCTCTCCTTGGTAAATGCAAACAAGTCAGCCCACTGGGACTGGGACTGAAACTGGCTCTGGGTGCCTGGCTTCCTGGTTGCCAAGTTCAAAGAGTTCCATCACAAAAGAAGTGAGGTGAGGTCACTTCCTTCAGGAACTGAATGAGGTCACTGCCTTGGCAACCAAATTGTCCTAACAGTTGCTTCCAAGGGTCCTATGAGATGGAGGCTGCCCCTGCTTCCTGTGACACTTTCACAAGTTAGAATGGTATATCCTCCATAGGCACCCAGGAACAGCTTTCCACACAGGCCTGGTTTGGTCCATCTTGTCTACATTAAGAAGAGAGAGGCTCATACAGACACAACCCTTCATCCTGACCAGGTTGTTTGCCATGGAAGATGACTTTTGCTCTCTCATGTCCTTCAGAGCTGCCTACTTCTTCTCCAGGGATCATTTCTGCATGGACCTTTGAGTTCTCAGCAGGTGGAAGATCCCCTACATTCCTCTATTGTAAGACCAACTCTGTCCCTGCTCTTCTGTAAAGTTGGATTGAGGGAACAGTGTATGGTTAGGGGTAAGAACATGTTTGATTTGGGTTAGTAATCATTCTACTGGGTGAAGAATGGTATTGGGAACCTGCGAAATATATAATAATGTATAGGTGAAGTATATGTATGACAACAGAAATCTAAGTAAGCTTTGAAGCCCAGAAGGGCATTGGGCCCTTGACTGGGATACTTAGCTTTGAATTACATTCTGCACAGATGTCTCAGATAAATTGATATACAATGGCATAAGACCTTGTACCTTGGATGATTGAATGTGGAAGAGAATATCCAGTCAAAAAGGGATAGTAGGTAGGATTAGGAAGATAGTCAGTAGGTTTAGGAAGAAGAGTGAGTATAACATTTGGACCAAAAGTTCTTTAGCAGTAGGGTGTCAGTTAGAGAGTAGATGTAAATGTCAGCACATGTGAAGAGTCAGTCACAATAATGAATATGGGAAATTAGGTAGGAGAGCAGATATCAATAGAGACACTGGGAAATCAGTCAAAGTATAAAGTGAGTGATAGGATTAGATATTTTCAACAGGGTTGAGGTTGAATATGTACTCTTAGGACGAAGCAACTGTGTAGTCACCAATAGGATTGACATTTGAGAGCATTAGGCCCCTGGACAAGGATGTGTTTAGTAATCCATGCTCACTTTCCATTTAGACTTTGGTACAATCATAAGTGTGAACTTTGCATTATGTGTCCAGAATATCACTGTGATCAAATGTATATGTAGATCAGGTGACATGAGTATTTCTTCCACCATTTCTGGGAGCAATATCTTGAAGACGTGTTGATTAGTATTTGGGGGCACCAATAGGTGTACCTTGTGTCTATGAATATAGAGAAAATGCATGAATAGACCATACTGTGAATAAATACTATAACTGGTTCCAATTTACATAATGGATTGAACTGATACCTGAAAATATATAGGAAATCTAATATTGATACACAATCATTCATTCCAACCAGTTATATATCTAATGGTAATATTAGGGTTCTGGTTTACCATGAAGGCTGTGTGAGATTTGCTTGAAAAGTGATTATGGAAATCGAAAATAATGTGTTTGGAAAGAAGTCTCATGAAAAGGCCAGTCCAGAAATATACAGGAGTACATGTGTTCTGAAGCAGGAAGTGATTGAAAGTGAACCAAATGCCTGTAAATTTGTGAACTTGTGGATGAAATATATATCCTATGATGTGCATCAACTGAAGAAATAGTGATGTACCAGTGTCGAAAAAAAAGAAACGTCAAAATACACATCATGTATCATAGGAATCTACTTGCATTGATGCTAAACTCGGTCAGTTACTGTAGAAATATTAGGATTTCTAAGGACCATTCACAAGGAAACAAATGTGTATTTCAGGTGGATGAATATTTCTGAGAATAATCTTTGGAAAAGATGATTATAAATCCACATACATGAACATGAATGAATTTAGGGAGTGTATAATAAGACACATATACTTCATACGTTGAAAAATCTGGAGAGAGAGACTGTGTGTGTGTGTGTGTGTGTGTGTATGTTTGTGTATATATATATATATATATATATATATATATATATATATATACATTCAAACAATACAAACACACAGAGACTTTAAAAAGTCGAAATATATATGCCAATCAAAATTCATCATGAAATATGTATCATCCACAGATCCAAAAATATTTAATTTACTGAACATGGATTTATGTATCATGTTGTTCAAGTAGAAAGCTCACCCATAGGTTGAATTTTCAGTTCCAACAGCATTTACGAGGAGTGATCTCTTCTCAAAATTTGTACCTGCCATGTCAGCCTCCTCACAAGAATGTACATGGGATACCAGGTAGGATTCTATATGTGCATGTAAAAATACATGTGCTGAATAGGCTACAGAGAAAGGGAGACAGGAATTCACATACTTGTTAACTTTACAAACACATGGAGAACTACTTCTCTTAAATTGGACTAGATTTATAACACCTAGCCTTTATAATGCCAAAGGAAAGTCCAATTATACACCATGCCTCCTCTGAACTGCATGTATTGCTATTCTGTTTGTGTTATTTTCCTCCATCATATCAGGATTGGTAATCAGAGTCTAGGAGGGTATGGGTTAGTGTCAGGGATTCAGTATTTTGAATGGAAAATAGGAAAATGAATCCAATGTGTATGCAATTCTGTGCTACACAAAAATCTTCCCACTCTCATCAAGAACAATGCCTTGACATTACCTTTGCCCCAAGTAAGACACAATTCGAAGAGAAGAGTTAGAAAATCTGTGAATACATATATACAATGGAAAATGCTCAGGAGTTCACAACCTTGGAGGTGGTAGAGGAGTTTCCATAAGTAAGGGACAGGATAAACACTCCCCAAACATGGAGCTCTGCTGGCCTAAAGACTTCTTGGGAAACTGCCTCTGAGGTTGGACCCTTGAAATATATGTTGTTGTCAGGAGCTTTATCTTCCTTTGTAGTGAGACCATCAAAGCTTGGTCTGCATCTATGTGGCCTGGAGGACATGGTTTCTGATTTTCCAATGAACATGAGGCAGCAGTGCTGAATTCTCTCTTTGTAGGTCAACTGTGGCCACTGGGGTCTAAGTGTTTCCCCGTGTGGACTGTGAGGCCATTTGGTCATCCTCCACTTTTCCTGGTGTTTCTTGCTGCTTCACTGGGAGTTTCCTATTTGCTTCATGAAATACAACGAGTTCAACTGGGACACAGGGCTGGAGGGAGTTCTGTCACGTGTGCTGACTCAGGGTCCTAGGAGAATGCACCAACCAGGCTTCCATCCCACAGAGCTTGCCCCCTTGACCATAGCAACCTGATTCTGAACATTGCCCGGAAACCTCTCCATAGAACAAGATGCCTTTACATATACGGGTCTCCTGGCTGCACCATGTCAGTCACAAGCCATGTGGAAGCCAATGGCAGATCCACATGGCCCCACCACAGATGTTTTATCACACACCTGCACACCACTGCTCTAGGCCCACTAATCAGCAGACTCCAACTTACTGGCATCTCTGTTCTACACCATTTTCATGAAACCCAGTCAATCAAGGCACTGTCTGGTACACTCATGATCAGCAACAGGACATCCAAAGGTTCTCCAGTGCCACGTGGTCATGGGAATTTCAAAAATTTCATGGTATTTATCAAGCCATTTCTCAAGGATGAACTTGGAGGCACTGTGGGTTTCTATTCATTCAGGAACCACTAAATGGTGAGGAAGCTCATTTCAATGAAAGCTCTGGAGAAACACTCAGAGGCAAGGCTTCCTAAGAGTGGCCAAAAGGTCACATCAAGCCAGGCCCATTGAGGTCTACAATGTGAGGTCCCTGTGTGTTTTGACTCTCCATTATGTCTGCCAGGTCTTTAAGAATAAAATCATGTGATATCCTGGCTGAGATTCCCAGTGCTCTGTGGAAAGCCACCCTGGGCCTAGATCTCAGTTTCCAAGGGCAACTCTCATGCGTGGCCTCCTAAAATCCCAACACAATTCATGGCAATACTTCTCTGAGTTCAGTACCAGAACTCAGTCTCTAAGGGGAATCACGCCAGAGTTCAAGCCCAGGTGGACAAAGTCATCCCTTCCAACCGCCACAGAAATGACCACAATTCCAACCAAAACACTGCCACATGGCCCTCATCTTCTTCCATATAGACACTCATCATAACCTCTGGCTGGAGGTTTCCATGAGGGGGCAGCCCAAGACAGTGTCTAGAATAAGCTCCCTTGCCCCTCATTTGCCTAATGTCAGGGTGGCCTGTGAACCAGGAGTGATCAAATACGCCTGCCATTAATACTGCTCTGCTTCTCCAAATTGAGGACTACTGACTTTCGGGTATAGATTCTTTCTGTGAATTGGAGACATGAGAAAACCCAAGAACCTATGGGATAGCCTCTGCAGGGCTTTGAAGAACTCATTTGACCCAAAGGATCCCTATTCTCACTTGATGGAGGTCAGGAACTTTCCAGAGGAAAGTGAGAGGCTTCATCCACAATGACTGCTCTTTTTGCCATTTTGGCTTTGGATGCACACATGGGATCTTTCTTTAATCCATCAGGTGCTGAGAATCTAAGCCACAGCCTCACACAGGGCCAAGAGGATGATTCACACACATCCCTTTGCAAAGGAATTAAGCAAAAAGCCACAGGTGATGCCCCTTCATTTCCATTTGAAAACTGTTTACTTCAGGCTTCACAAAGGGGTAGCCTGAGGCAAAGACCTTCCTGAGAGTCAGGGCAACAGAACAATAGGTAAGCAAAAGGCCCAAAGCAGGGTTTCTCCACTGACACTTTACTGGTCACACTGATATCTGAGTTTTCTGAGATGCTTGCCATTCCCTTCAGTTATCCAGTACACGGCCATGTCACAGAGCTGGGAGGTGGTACATATCTTGGACACAAAACCATGAGCCAATTCTGGAGAGTGGCCAGAATTCAGGAAGAAAACAGGAACTTAGCAAGATAGTAGGTGTTGCCCATAGATAAGGCAAGCCCCAGTCCATTCATAAATTGGAAAGGATGAATGCTGGAAAGTTTTCTACTAGACAGGACGCATCCATTGATTCATTCTCTTTTCCAATGTCTACAACCAGGGATACAGTGGGATACACAGACATAGAAACACTCGCCTTGTCAAATGACTTACTAGAAACAGTCCACTCCAAACCAAACAAACTGCCTTTCCTACCTATTCTCAGAACATGAGACAAAACCATAAACTCACACCCACACCCACTAAGGCACCTCCTTCCCCCAAGTAGGTCTGTGACTATCTGGAGTGTCTTCTGACTGGTGGGCCATACAATGTTCCCCAAAAATGGCCCGTCCTCTCTCAGATCTGGCCTCCTTGGCCTACTCAATGAAGTTGTCAGGAGCCACCAGTGAGCCACTCACTACCTGCTTTCTCAGAAAAGTCCCCTCTTCAGAGCTTTCCTGGCATTTGGTCATCCTCACATCAGTAGGTACCAAGAAAGACTGACTCTCTCCTTGGTAAATGCAAACAAGTCAGCCCACTGGGACTGGGACTGAAACTGGCTCTGGGTGCCTGGCTTCCTGGTTGCCAAGTTCAAAGAGTTCCATCACAAAAGAAGTGAGGTGAGGTCACTTCCTTCAGGAACTGAATGAGGTCACTGCCTTGGCAACCAAATTGTCCTAACAGTTGCTTCCAAGGGTCCTATGAGATGGAGGCTGCCCCTGCTTCCTGTGACACTTTCACAAGTTAGAATGGTATATCCTCCATAGGCACCCAGGAACAGCTTTCCACACAGGCCTGGTTTGGTCCATCTTGTCTACATTAAGAAGAGAGAGGCTCATACAGACACAACCCTTCATCCTGACCAGGTTGTTTGCCATGGAAGATGACTTTTGCTCTCTCATGTCCTTCAGAGCTGCCTACTTCTTCTCCAGGGATCATTTCTGCATGGACCTTTGAGTTCTCAGCAGGTGGAAGATCCCCTACATTCCTCTATTGTAAGACCAACTCTGTCCCTGCTCTTCTGTAAAGTTGGATTGAGGGAACAGTGTATGGTTAGGGGTAAGAACATGTTTGATTTGGGTTAGGAATCATTCTACTGGATGAAGAATGGTATTGGGAACCTGCGATATATATAATAATGTATAGGTGAAGTATATGTATGACAACAGAAATCTAAGTAAGCTTTGAAGCCCAGAAGGGCATTGGGCCCTTGACTGGGATACTTCGCTTTGAATTACATTCTGCACAGATGTCTCAGATAAATTGATATACAATGGCATAAGACCTTGTACCTTGGATGATTGAATGTGGAAGAGAACATCCAGTCAAAAAGGAATAGTAGGTAGGATTAGGAAGATAGTCAGTAGGTTTAGGAAGAACCAAAAGTTCTTTAGCAGTAGGGTGTCAGTTAGAGAGTAGATGTAAATGTCAGCACATGTGAAGAGTCAGTCACAATAATGAATATGGGAAATTAGGTAGGAGAGCAGATATCAATAGAGACATTGGGAAATCAGTCAAAGTATAAAGTGAGTGATAGGATTAGATATTTTCAACAGGGTTGAGGTTGAATATGTACTCTTAGGACGAAGCAACTGTGTAGTCACCAATAGGATTGACATTTGAGAGCATTAGGCCCCTGGACAAGGATGTGTTTAGTAATCCATGCTCACTTTCCATTTAGACTTTGGTACAATCATAAGTGTGAACTTTGCATTATGTGTCCAGAATATCACTGTGATCAAATGTATATGTAGATCAGGTGACATGAGTATTTCTTCCACCATTTCTGGGAGCAATATCTTGAAGACGTGTTGATTAGTATTTGGGGGCACCAATAGGTGTACCTTGTGTCTATGAATATAGAGATAATGCATGAATAGACCATACTGTGAATAAATAGTATAACTGGTTCCAATTTACATAATGGATTGAACTGATACCTGAAAATATATAGGAAATCTAATATTGATACACAATCATTCATTCCAACCAGTTATATATCTAATGGTAATATTAAGGTTCTGGTTTACCATGAAGGCTGTGTGAGATTTGCTTGAAAAGTGATTATGGAAATCGAAAATAATGTGTTTGGAAAGAAGTCTCATGAAAAGGCCAGTCCAGAAATATACAGGAGGACATGTGTTCTGAAGCAGGAAGTGATTGAAAGTGAACCAAATGCCTGTAAATTTGTGAACTTGTGGATGAAATATATATCCTATGATGTGCATCAACTGAAGAAATAGTGATGTACCAGTGTCGAAAAAAAAAAGAAACGTCAAAATACACATCATGTATCATAGGAATCTACTTGCATTGATGCTAAACTCGGTCAGTTACTGTAGAAATATTAGGATTTCTAAGGACCATTCACTAGGAAACAAATGTGTATTTCAGGTGGATGAATATTTCTGAGAATAATCTTTGGAAAAGATGATTATAAATCCACATACATGAACATGAATGAATTTAGGGAGTGTATAATAAGACACATATATTTCATACGTTGAAAAATCTGGAGAGAGAGACTGTGTGTGTGTGTGTGTGTGTGTGTATGTTTGTGTGTATATATATATATATATATATATATATATATATATATACATTCAAACAATACAAACACACAGAGACTTTAAAAAGTCGAAATATATATGCCAATCAAAATTCATCATGAAATATGTATCATCCACAGATCCAAAAATATTTAATTTACTGAACATGGATTTATGTATCATGTTGTTCAAGTAGAAAGCTCACCCATAGGTTGAATTTTCAGTTCCAACAGCATTTACGAGGAGTGATCTCTTCTCAAAATTTGTATCTGCCATGTCAGCCTCCTCACAAGAATGTACATGGGATACCAGGTAGGATTCTATATGTGCATGTAAAAATACATGTGCTGAATAGGCTACAGAGAAAGGGAGACAGGAATTCACATACTTGTTAACTTTACAAACACATGGAGAACTACTTCTCTTAAATTGGACTAGATTTATAACACCTAGCCTTTATAATGCCAAAGGAAAGTCCAATTATACACCATGCCTCCTCTGAACTGCATGTATTGCTATTCTGTTTGTGTTATTTTCCTCCATCATATCAGGATTGGTAATCAGAGTCTAGGAGGGTATGGGTTAGTGTCAGGGATTCAGTATTTTGAATGGAAAATAGGAAAATGAATCCAATGTGTATGCAATTCTGTGCTACACAAAAATCTTCCCACTCTCATCAAGAACAATGCCTTGACATTACCTTTGCCCCAAGTAAGACACGATTCGAAGAGAAGAGTTAGAAAATCTGTGAATACATATATACAATGGAAAAATGCTCAGGAGTTCACAACCTTGGAGGTGGTAGAGGAGTTTCCATAAGTAAGGGACAGGATAAACACTCCCCAAACATGGAGCTCTGCTGGCCTAAAGACTTCTTGGGAAACTGCCTCTGAGGTTGGACCCTTGAAATATATGTTGTTGTCAGGAGCTTTATCTTCCTTTGTAGTGAGACCATCAAAGCTTGGTCTGCATCTATGTGGCCTGGAGGACATGGTTTCTGATTTTCCAATGAACATGAGGCAGCAGTGCTGAATTCTCTCTTTGTAGGTCAACTGTGGCCACTGGGGTCTAAGTGTTTCCCCGTGTGGACTGTGAGGCCATTTGGTCATCCTCCACTTTTCCTGGTGTTTCTTGCTGCTTCACTGGGAGTTTCCTATTTGCTTCATGAAATACAACGAGTACAACTGGGACACAGGGCTGGAGGGAGTTCTGTCACGTGTGCTGACTCAGGGTCCTAGGAGAATGCACCAACCAGGCTTCTATCCCACAGAGCTTGCCCCCTTGACCATAGCAACCTGATTCTGAACATTGCCCGGAAACCTCTCCATAGAACAAGATGCCTTTACATATAAGGGTCTGCTGGCTGCACCGTGTCAGTCACAAGCCATGTGGAAGCCAATGGCAGATCCACATGGCCCCACCACAGATGTTTTATCACACACCTGCACACCACTGCTCTAGGCCCACTAATCAGCAGGCTCCAACTTACTGGCATCTCTGTTCTACACCATTTTCATGAAACCCAGTCAATCAAGGCACTGTCTGGTACACTCATGATCAGCAACAGGACATCCAAAGGTTCTCCAGTGCCACGTGGTCATGGGAATTTCAAAAATTTCATGGTATTTATCAAGCCATTTCTCAAGGATGAACTTGGAGGCACTGTGGGTTTCTATTCATTCAGGAACCACTAAATGGTGAGGAAGCTCATTTCAATGAAAGCTCTGGAGAAACACTCAGAGGCAAGGCTTCCTAAGAGTGGACAAAAGGTCACATCAAGCCAGGCCCATTGAGGTCTACAATGTGAGGTCCCTGTGTGTTTTGACTCTCAATTATGGCTGCCAGGTCTTTAAGAATAAAATCATGTGATATCCTGGCTGAGATTCCCAGTGCTCTGTGGAAAGCCACCCTGGGCCTAGATCTCAGTTTCCAAGGGCAACTCTCATGCGTGGCCTCCTAAAATCCCAACACAATTCATGGCAATACTTCTCTGAGTTCAGTACCAGAACTCAGTCTCTAAGGGGAATCACGCCAGAGTTCAAGCCCAGGTGGACCAAGTCATCCCTTCCAACCGCCACAGAAATGACCACAATTCCAACCAAAACACTGCCACATGGCCCTCATCTTCTTCCATATAGACACTCATCATAACCTCTGGCTGGAGGTTTCCATGAGGGGGCAGCCCAAGACAGTGTCTAGAATAAGCTCCCTTGCCCCTCATTTGCCTAATGTCAGGGTGGCCTGTGAACCAGGAGTGATCAAATACGCCTGCCATTAATACTGCTCTGCTTCTCCAAATTGAGGACTACTGACTTTCGGGTATAGATTCTTTCTGTGAATTGGAGACATGAGAAAACCCAAGAACCTATGGGCTAGCCTCTGCAGGGCTTTGAAGAACTCATTTGACCCAAAGGATCCCTATTCTCACTTGATGGAGGTCAGGAACTTTCCAGAGGAAAGTGAGAGGCTTCATCCACAATGACTGCTCTTTTTGCCATTTTGGCTTTGGATGCACACATGGGATCTTTCTTTAATCCATCAGGTGCTGAGAATCTAAGCCACAGCCTCACACAGGGCCAAGAGGCTGATTCACACACATCCCTTTGCAAAGGAATTAAGCAAAAAGCCACAGGTGATGCCCCTTCATTTCCATTTGAAAACTGTTTACTTCAGGCTTCACAAAGGGGTAGCCTGAGGCAAAGACCTTCCTGAGAGTCAGGGCAACAGAACAATAGGTAAGCAAAAGGCCCAAAGCAGGGTTTCTCCACTGACACTTTACTGGTCACACTGATATCTGAGTTTTCTGAGATGCTTGCCATTCCCTTCAGTTATCCAGTACACGGCCATGTCACAGAGCTGGGAGGTGGTACATATCTTGGACACAAAACCATGAGCCAATTCTGGAGAGTGGCCAGAATTCAGGAAGAAAACAGGAACTTAGCAAGATAGTAGGTGTTGCCCATAGATAAGGCAAGCCCCAGTCCATTCATAAATTGGAAAGGATGAATGCTGGAAAGTTTTCTACTAGACAGGACGCATCCATTGATTCATTCTCTTTTCCAATGTCTACAACCAGGGATACAGTGGGATACACAGACATAGAAACACTCGCCTTGTCAAATGACTTACTAGAAACAGTCCACTCCAAACCAAACAAACTGCCTTTCCTACCTTTTCTCAGAACATGAGACAAAACCATGAACTCACACCCACACCCACTAAGGCACCTCCTTCCCCCAAGTAGGTCTGTGACTATCTGGAGTGTCTTCTGACTGGTGGGCCATACAATGTTCCCCCAAAATGGCCCGTCCTCTCTCAGATCTGGCCTCCTTGGCCTACTCAATGAAGTTGTCAGGAGCCACCAGTGAGCCACTCACTACCTGCTTTCTCAGAAAAGTCCCCTCTTCAGAGCTTTCCTGGCATTTGGTCATCCTCACATCAGTAGGTACCAAGAAAGACTGACTCTCTCCTTGGTAAATGCAATCAAGTCAGCCCACTGGGACTGGGACTGAAACTGGCTCTGGGTGCCTGGCTTCCTGGTTGCCAAGTTCAAAGAGTTCCATCACAAAAGAAGTGAGGTGAGGTCACTTCCTTCAGGAACTGAATGAGGTCACTGCCTTGGCAACCAAATTGTCCTAACAGTTGCTTCCAAGGGTCCTATGAGATGGAGGCTGCCCCTGCTTCCTGTGACACTTTCACAAGTTAGAATGGTATATCCTCCATAGGCACCCAGGAACAGCTTTCCACACAGGCCTGGTTTGGTCCATCTTGTCTACATTAAGAAGAGAGAGGCTCATACAGACACAACCCTTCATCCTGACCAGGTTGTTTGCCATGGAAGATGACTTTTGCTCTCTCATGTCCTTCAGAGCTGCCTACTTCTTCTCCGGGGATCATTTCTGCATGGACCTTTGAGTTCTCAGCAGGTGGAAGATCCCCTACATTCCTCTATTGTAAGACCAACTCTGTCCCTGCTCTTCTGTAAAGTTGGATTGAGGGAACAGTGTATGGTTAGGGGTAAGAACATGTTTGATTTGGGTTAGGAATCATTCTACTGGATGAAGAATGGTATTGGGAACCTGCGATATATATAATAATGTATAGGTGAAGTATATGTATGACAACAGAAATCTAAGTAAGCTTTGAAGCCCAGAAGGGCATTGGGCCCTTGACTGGGATACTTAGCTTTGAATTACATTCTGCACAGATGTCTCAGATAAATTGATATACAATGGCATAAGACCTTGTACCTTGGATGATTGAATGTGGAAGAGAACATCCAGTCAAAAAGGGATAGTAGGTAGGATTAAGAAGATAGTCAGTAGGTTTAGGAAGAAGAGTGAGTATAACATTTGGACCAAAAGTTCTTTAGCAGTAGGGTGTCAGTTAGAGAGTAGATGTAAATGTCAGCACATGTGAAGAGTCAGTCACAATAATGAATATGGGAAATTAGGTAGGAGAGCAGATATCAATAGAGACACTGGGAAATCAGTCAAAGTATAAAGTGAGTGATAGGATTAGATATTTTCAACAGGGTTGAGGTTGAATATGTACTCTTAGGACGAAGCAACTGTGTAGTCACCAATAGGATTGACATTTGAGAGCATTAGGCCCCTGGACAAGGATGTGTTTAGTAATCCATGCTCACTTTCCATTTAGACTTTGGTACAATCATAAGTGTGAACTTTGCATTATGTGTCCAGAATATCACTGTGATCAAATGTATATGTAGATCAGGTGACATGAGTATTTCTTCCACCATTTCTGGGAGCAATATCTTGAAGACGTGTTGATTAGTATTTGGGGGCACCAATAGGTGTACCTTGTGTCTATGAATATAGAGATAATGCATGAATAGACCATACTGTGAATAAATAGTATAACTGGTTCCAATTTACATAATGGATTGAACTGATACCTGAAAATATATAGGAAATCTAATATTGATACACAATCATTCATTCCAACCAGTTATATATCTAATGGTAATATTAGGGTTCTGGTTTACCATGAAGGCTGTGTGAGATTTGCTTGAAAAGTGATTATGGAAATCGAAAATAATGTGTTTGGAAAGAAGTCTCATGAAAAGGCCAGTCCAGAAATATACAGGAGTACATGTGTTCTGAAGCAGGAAGTGATTGAAAGTGAACCAAATGCCTGTAAATTGGTGAACTTGTGGATGAAATATATATCCTATGATGTGCATCAACTGAAGAAATAGTGATGTACCAGTGTCGAAAATAAAAAGAAACGTCAAAATACACATCATGTATCATAGGAATCTACTTGCATTGATGCTAAACTCGGTCAGTTACTGTAGAAATATTAGGATTTCTAAGGACCATTCACAAGGAAACAAATGTGTATTTCAGGTGGATGAATATTTCTGAGAATAATCTTTGGAAAAGATGATTAGAAATCCACATACATGAACATGAATGAATTTAGGGAGTGTATAATAAGACACATATACTTCATACGTTGAAAAATCTGGAGAGAGAGACTGTGTGTGTGTGTGTGTGTGTGTATGTTTGTGTATATATATATATATATATATATATATATATATATATATATATACATTCAAACAATACAAACACACAGAGACTTTAAAAAGTCGAAATATATATGCCAATCAAAATTCATCATGAAATATGTATCATCCACAGATCCAAAAATATTTAATTTACTGAACATGGATTTATGTATCATGTTGTTCAAGTAGAAAGCTCACCCATAGGTTGAATTTTCAGTTCCAACAGCATTTACGAGGAGTGATCTCTTGTCACAATTTGTATCTGCCATGTCAGCCTCCTCACAAGAATGTACGTGGGATACCAGGTAGGATTCTATATGTGCATGTAAAAATACATGTGCTGAATAGGCTACAGAGAAAGGGAGACAGGAATTCACATACTTGTTAACTTTACAAACACATGGAGAACTACTTCTCTTAAATTGGACTAGATTTATAACACCTAGCCTTTATAATGCCAAAGGAAAGTCCAATTATACACCATGCCTCCTCTGAACTGCATGTATTGCTATTCTGTTTGTGTTATTTTCCTCCATCATATCAGGATTGGTAATCAGAGTCTAGGAGGGTATGGGTTAGTGTCAGGGATTCAGTATTTTGAATGGAAAATAGGAAAATGAATCCAATGTGTATGCAATTCTGTGCTACACAAAAATCTTCCCACTCTCATCAAGAACAATGCCTTGACATTACCTTTGCCCCAAGTAAGACACGATTCGAAGAGAAGAGTTAGAAAATCTGTGAATACATATATACAATGGAAAATGCTCAGGAGTTCACAACCTTGGAGGTGGTAGAGGAGTTTCCATAAGTAAGGGACAGGATAAACACTCCCCAAACATGGAGCTCTGCTGGCCTAAAGACTTCTTGGGAAACTGCCTCTGAGGTTGGACCCTTGAAATATATGTTGTTGTCAGGAGCTTTATCTTCCTTTGTAGTGAGACCATCAAAGCTTGGTCTGCATCTATGTGGCCTGGAGGACATGGTTTCTGATTTTCCAATGAACATGAGGCAGCAGTGCTGAATTCTCTCTTTGTAGGTCAACTGTGGCCACTAGGGTCTAAGTGTTTCCCCGTGTGGACTGTGAGGCCATTTGGTCATCCTCCACTTTTCCTGGTGTTTCTTGCTGCTTCACTGGGAGTTTCCTATTTGCTTCATGAAATACAACGAGTTCAACTGGGACACAGTGCTGGAGGGAGTTCTGTCACGTGTGCTGACTCAGGGTCCTAGGAGAATGCACCAACCAGGCTTCTATCCCACAGAGCTTGCCCCCTTGACCATAGCAACCTGATTCTGAACATTGCCCAGAAACCTCTCCATAGAACAAGATGCCTTTACATATAAGGGTCTGCTGGCTGCACCGTGTCAGTCACAAGCCATGTGGAAGCCAATGGCAGATCCACATGGCCCCACCACAGATGTTTTATCACACACCTGCACACCACTGCTCTAGGCCCACTAATCAGCAGGCTCCAACTTACTGGCATCTCTGTTCTACACCATTTTCATGAAACCCAGTCAATCAAGGCACTGTCTGGTACACTCATGATCAGCAACAGGACACCCAAAGGTTCTCCAGTGCCACGTGGTCATGGGAATTTCAAAAATTTCATGGCATTTATCAAGCCATTTCTCAAGGATGAACTTGGAGGCACTGTGGGTTTCTATTCATTCAGGAACCACTAAATGGTGAGGAAGCTCATTTCAATGAAAGCTCTGGAGAAACACTCAGAGGCAAGGCTTCCCAAGAGTGGCCAAAAGGTCACATCAAGCCAGGCCCATTGAGGTCTACAATGTGAGGTCCCTGTGTGTTTTGACTCTCAATTATAGCTGCCAGGTCTTTAAGAATAAAATCATGTGATATCCTGGCTGAGATTCCCAGTGCTCTGTGGAAAGCCACCTTGGGACTAGATCTCAGTATCCAAGGGCAACTCTCATGCGTGGCCTCCTAAAATCCCAACACAACTCATGGCAATACTTCTCTGAGTTCAGTACCAGAACTCAGTCTCTAAGGGGAATCACGCCAGAGTTCAAGCCCAGGTGGACCAAGTCATCCCTTCCAACCACCACAGAAATGACCACAATTCCAACCAAAACACTGCCACATGGCCCTCATCTTCTTCCATATAGAAGCTCATCATAACCTCTGGCTGGAGGTTTCCATGAGGGGGCAGCCCAAGACAGTGTCTAGAATAAGCTCCCTTGCCCCTCATTTGCCTAATGTCAGGGTGGCCTGTGAACCAGGAGTGATCAAATACGCCTGCCATTAATACTGCTCTGCTTCTCCAAATTGAGGACTACTGACTTTCGGGTATAGATTCTTTCTGTGAATTGGAGACATGAGAAAACCCAAGAACCTATGGGATAGCCTCTGCAGGGCTTTGAAGAACTCATTTGACCCAAAGGATCCCTATTCTCACTTGATGGAGGTCAGGAACTTTCCAGAGGAAAGTGAGAGGCTTCATCCACAATGACTGCTATTTTTGCCATTTTGGCTTTGTATGCACACATGGGATCTTTCTTTAATCCATCAAGTGCTGAGAATCTAAGCCACAGCCTCACACAGGGCCAAGAGGCTGATTCACACACATCCCTTTGCAAAGGAATTAAGCAAAAAGCCACAGGTGATGCCCCTTCATTTCCATTTGAAAACTGTTTACTTCAGGCTTCACAAAGGGGTAGCCTGAGGCAAAGACCTTCCTGAGAGTCAGGGCAACAGAACAATAGGTAAGCAAAAGGCCCAAAGCAGGGTTTCTCCACTGACACTTTACTGGTCACACTGATATCTGAGTTTTCTGAGATGCTTGCCATTCCCTTCAGTTATCCAGTACACGGCCATGTCACAGAGCTGGGAGGTGGTACATATCTTGGACACAAAACCATGAGCCAATTCTGGAGAGTGGCCAGAATTCAGGAAGAAAACAGGAACTTAGCAAGATAGTAGGTGTTGCCCATAGATAAGGCAAGCCCCAGTCCATTCATAAATTGGAAAGGATGAATGCTGGAAAGTTTTCTACTAGACAGGACGCATCCATTGATTCATTCTCTTTTCCAATGTCTACAACCAGGGATACAGTGGGATACACAGACATAGAAACACTCGCCTTGTCAAATGACTTACTAGAAACAGTCCACTCCAAACCAAACAAACTGCCTTTCCTACCTATTCTCAGAACATGAGACAAAAACCATAAACTCACACCCACACCCACTAAGGCACCTCCTTCCCCCAAGTAGGTCTGTGACTATCTGGAGTGTCTTCTGACTGGTGGGCCATACAATGTTCCCCCAAAATGGCCCGTCCTCTCTCAGATCTGGCCTCCTTGGCCTACTCAATGAAGTTGTCAGGAGCCACCAGTGAGCCACTCACTACCTGCTTTCTCAGAAAAGTCCCCTCTTCAGAGCTTTCCTGGCATTTGGTCATCCTCACATCAGTAGGAACCAAGAAAGACTGACTCTCTCCTTGGTAAATGCAAACAAGTCAGCCCACTGGGACTGGGACTGAAACTGGCTCTGGGTGCCTGGCTTCCTGGTTGCCAAGTTCAAAGAGTTCCATCACAAAAGAAGTGAGGTGAGGTCACTTCCTTCAGGAACTGAATGAGGTCACTGCCTTGGCAACCAAATTGTCCTAACAGTTGCTTCCAAGGGTCCTATGAGATGGAGGCTGCCCCTGCTTCCTGTGACACTTTCACAAGTTAGAATGGTATATCCTCCATAGGCACCCAGGAACAGCTTTCCACACAGGCCTGGTTTGGTCCATCTTGTCTACATTAAGAAGAGAGAGGCTCATACAGACACAACCCTTCATCCTGACCAGGTTGTTTGCCATGGAAGATGACTTTTGCTCTCTCATGTCCTTCAGAGCTGCCTACTTCTTCTCCAGGGATCATTTCTGCATGGACCTTTGAGTTCTCAGCAGGTGGAAGATCTCCTACATTCCTCTATTGTAAGACCAACTCTGTCCCTGTTCTTCTGTAAAGTTGGATTGAGGGAACAGTGTATGGTTAGGGGTAAGAACATGTTTGATTTGGGTTAGGAATCATTCTACTGGATGAAGAATGGTATTGGGAACCTGCAATATATATTATAATGTATAGGTGAAGTATATGTATGACAACAGAAATCGAAGTAAGCTTTGAAGCCCAGAAGGGCATTGGGCCCTTGACTGGGATACTTAGCTTTGAATTACATTCTGCACAGATGTCTCAGATAAATTGATATACAATGGCATAAGACCTTGTACCTTGGATGATTGAATGTGGAAGAGAACATCCAGTCAAAAAGGGATAGTAGGTAGGATTAGGAAGATAGTCAGTAGGTTTAGGAAGAAGAGTGAGTATAACATTTGGACCAAAAGTTCTTTAGCAGTAGGGTGTCAGTTAGAGAGTAGATGTAAATGTCAGCACATGTGAAGAGTCAGTCACAATAATGAAAATGGGAAATTAGGTAGGAGAGCAGATATCAATAGATACACTGGGAAATCAGTCAAAGTATAAAGTGAGTGATAGGATTAGATATTTTCAACAGGGTTGAGGTTGAATATGTACTCTTAGGACGAAGCAACTGTGTAGTCACCAATAGGATTGACATTTGAGAGCATTAGGCCCCTGGACAAGGATGTGTTTAGTAATCCATGCTCACTTTCCATTTAGACTTTGGTACAATCATAAGTGTGAACTTTGCATTATGTGTCCAGAATATCACTGTGATCAAATGTATATGTAGATCAGGTGACATGAGTATTTCTTCCACCATTTCTGGGAGCAATATCTTGAAGACGTGTTGATTAGTATTTGGGGGCACCAATAGGTGTACCTTGTGTCTATGAATATAGAGATAATGCATGAATAGACCATACTGTGAATAAATAGTATAACTGGTTCCAATTTACATAATGGATTGAACTGATACCTGAAAATATATAGGAAATCTAATATTGATACACAATTATTCATTCCAACCAGTTATATATCTAATGGTAATATTAGGGTTCTGGTTTACCATGAAGGCTGTGTGAGATTTGCTTGAAAAGTGATTATGGAAATCGAAAATAATGTGTTTGGAAAGAAGTCTCATGAAAAGGCCAGTCCAGAAATATACAGGAGGACATGTGTTCTGAAGCAGGAAGTGATTGAAAGTGAACCAAATGCCTGTAAATTTGTGAACTTGTGGATGAAATATATATCCTATGATGTGCATCAACTGAAGAAATAGTGATGTACAAGTGTCGAAAAAAAAGAAACGTCAAAATACACATCATGTATCATAGGAATCTACTTGCATTGATGCTAAACTCGGTCAGTTACTGTAGAAATATTAGGATTTCTAAGGACCATTCACTAGGAAACAAATGTGTATTTCAGGTGGATGAATATTTCTGAGAATAATCTTTGGAAAAGATGATTATAAATCCACATACATGAACATGAATGAATTTAGGGAGTGTATAATAAGACACATATATTTCATACTTTGAAAAATCTGGAGAGAGAGACTGTGTGTGTTTGTGTTTGTGTATATATATATATATATATATATATATATATATACACATACATTCAAACAATACAAACACACAGAGACTTTAAAAAGTCAAAATATATATTCCAATCAAATTCATCATGAAATATGTATCATCCACAGATCCAAAAATATTTAATTTACTGAACATGGATTTATGTATCATGTTGTTCAAGTAGAAAGCTCACCCATAGGTTGAATTTTCAGTTCCAACAGCATTTACGAGGAGTGATCTCTTCTCACAATTTGTATCTGCCATGTCAGCCTCCTCACAAGAATGTACGTGGGATACCAGGTAGGATTCTATATGTGCATGTAAAAATACATGTGCTGAATAGGCTACAGAGAAAGGGAGACAGGAATTCACATACTTGTTAACTTTACAAACACATGGAGAACTACTTCTCTTAAATTGGACTAGATTTATAACACCTAGCCTTTATAATGCCAAAGGAAAGTCCAATTATACACCATGCCTCCTCTGAACTGCATGTATTGCTATTCTGTTTGTGTTATTTTCCTCCATCATATCAGGATTGGTAATCAGAGTCTAGGAGGGTATGGGTTAGTGTCAGGGATTCAGTATTTTGAATGGAAAATAGGAAAATGAATCCAATGTGTATGCAATTCTGTGCTACACAAAAATCTTCCCACTCTCATCAAGAACAATGCCTTGACATTACCTTTGCCCCAAGTAAGACACGATTCGAAGAGTTAGAAAATCTGTGAATACATATATACAATGGAAAATGCTCAGGAGTTCACAACCTTGGAGGTGGTAGAGGAGTTTCCATAAGTAAGGGACAGGATAAACACTCCCCAAACATGGAGCTCTGCTGGCCTAAAGACTTCTTGGGAAACTGCCTCTGAGGTTGGACCCTTGAAATATATGTTGTTGTCAGGAGCTTTATCTTCCTTTGTAGTGAGACCATCAAAGCTTGGTCTGCATCTATGTGGCCTGGAGGACATGGTTTCTGATTTTCCAATGAACATGAGGCAGCAGTGCTGAATTCTCTCTTTGTAGGTCAACTGTGGCCACTGGGGTCTAAGTGTTTCCCCGTGTGGACTGTGAGGCCATTTGGTCATCCTCCACTTTTCCTGGTGTTTCTTGCTGCTTCACTGGGAGTTTCCTATTTGCTTCATGAAATACAACGAGTTCAACTGGGACACAGTGCTGGAGGGAGTTCTGTCACGTGTGCTGACTCAGGGTCCTAGGAGAATGCACCAACCAGGCTTCTATCCCACAGAGCTTGCCCCCTTGACCATAGCAACCTGATTCTGAACATTGCCCAGAAACCTCTCCATAGAACAAGATGCCTTTACATATAAGGGTCTGCTGGCTGCACCGTGTCAGTCACAAGCCATGTGGAAGCCAATGGCAGATCCACATGGCCCCACCACAGATGTTTTATCACACACCTGCACACCACTGCTCTAGGCCCACTAATCAGCAGGCTCCAACTTACTGGCATCTCTGTTCTACACCATTTTCATGAAACCCTGTCAATCAAGGCACTGTCTGGTACACTCATGATCAGCAACAGGACACCCAAAGGTTCTCCAGTGCCACGTGGTCATGGGAATTTCAAAAATTTCATGGCACTTATCAACCCATTTCTCAAGGATGAACTTGGAGGCACTGTGGGTTTCTATTCATTCAGGAACCACTAAATGGTGAGGAAGCTCATTTCAATGAAAGCTCTGGAGAAACACTCAGAGGCAAGGCTTCCCAAGAGTGGCCAAAAGGTCACATCAAGCCAGGCCCATTGAGGTCTACAATGTGAGGTCCCTGTGTGTTTTAACTCTCAATTATAGCTGCCAGGTCTTTAAGAATAAAATCATGTGATATCCTGGCTGAGATTCCCAGTGCTCTGTGGAAAGCCACCATGGGCCTAGATCTCAGTTTCCAAGGGCAACTCTCATGCGTGGCCTCCTAAAATCCCAACACAATTCATGGCAATACTTCTCTGAGTTCAGTACCAGAACTCAGTCTCTAAGGGGAATCACGCCAGAGTTCAAGCCCAGGTGGACAAAGTCATCCCTTCCAACCGCCACAGAAATGACCACAATTCCAACCAAAACACTGCCACATGGCCCTCATCTTCTTCCATATAGACACTCATCATAACCTCTGGCTGGAGGTTTCCATGAGGGGGCAGCCCAAGACAGTGTGTAGAATAGGCTCCCTTGCCCCTCATTTGCCTAATGTCAGGGTGGCCTGTGAACCAGGAGTGATCAAATACGCCTGCCATTAATACTGCTCTGCTTCTCCAAATTGAGGACTACTGACTTTCGGGTATAGATTCTTTCTGTGAATGGAGACATGAGAAAACCCAAGAACCTATGGGATAGCCTCTGCAGGGCTTTGAAGAACTCATTTGACCCAAAGGATCCCTATTCTCACTTGATGGAGGTCAGGAACTTTCCAGAGGAAAGTGAGAGGCTTCATCCACAATGACTGCTCTGTTTGCCATTTTGGCTTTGGATGCACACATGGGATCGTTCTTTAATCCATCAGGTGCTGAGAATCTAAGCCACAGCCTCACACAGGGCCAAGAGGCTGATTCACACACATCCCTTTGCAAAGGAATTAAGCAAAAAGCCACAGGTGATACCCCTTCATTTCCATTTGAAAACTGTTTACTTCAGGCTTCACAAAGGGGTAGCCTGAGGCAAAGACCTTCCTGAGAGTCAGGGAAACAGAACAATAGGTAAGCAAAAGGCCCAAAGCAGGGTTTCTCCACTGACACTTTACTGGTCACACTGATATCTGAGTTTTCTGAGATGCTTGCCATTCCCTTCAGTTATCCAGTACACGGCCATATCACAGAGCTGGGAGGTGGTACATATCTTGGACACAAAACCATGAGCCAATTCTGGAGAGTGGCCAGAATTCAGGAAGAAAACAGGAACTTAGCAAGATAGTAGGTGTTGCCCATAGATAAGGCAAGCCCCAGTCCATTCATAAATTGGAAAGGATGAATGCTGGAAAGTTTTCTACTAGACAGGACGCATCCATTGATTCATTCTCTTTTCCAATGTCTACAACCAGGGATACAGTGGGATACACAGACATAGAAACACTCGCCTTGTCAAATGACTTACTAGAAACAGTCCACTCCAAACCAAACAAACTGCCTTTCCTACCTATTCTCAGAACATGAGACAAAACCATAAACTCACACCCACACCCACTAAGGCACCTCCTTCCCCCAAGTAGGTCTGTGACTATCTGGACTGTCTTCTGACTGGTGGGCCATACAATGTTCCCCCAAAATGGCCCGTCCTCTCTCAGATCTGGCCTCCTTGGCCTACTCAATGAACTTGTCAGGAGCCACCAGTGAGCCACTCACTACCTGCTTTCTCAGAAAAGTCCCCTCTTCAGAGCTTTCCTGGCATTTGGTCATCCTCACATCAGTAGGTACCAAGAAAGACTGACTCTCTCCTTGGTAAATGCAAACAAGTCAGCCCACTGGGACTGGGACTGAAACTGGCTCTGGGTGCCTGGCTTCCTGGTTGCCAAGTTCAAAGAGTTCCATCACAAAAGAAGTGAGGTGAGGTCACTTCCTTCAGGAACTGAATGAGGTCACTGCCTTGGCAACCAAATTGTCCTAACAGTTGCTTCCAAGGGTCCTATGAGATGGAGGCTGCCCCTGCTTCCTGTGACACTTTCACAAGTTAGAATGGTATATCCTCCATAGGCACCCAGGAACAGCTTTCCACACAGGCCTGGTTTGGTCCATCTTGTCTACATTAAGAAGAGAGAGGCTCATACAGACACAACCCTTCATCCTGACCAGGTTGTTTGCCATGGAAGATGACTTTTGCTCTCTCATGTCCTTCAGAGCTGCCTACTTCTTCTCCAGGGATCATTTCTGCATGGACCTTTGAGTTCTCAGCAGGTGGAAGATCCCCTACATTCCTCTATTGTAAGACCAACTCTGTCCCTGCTCTTCTGTAAAGTTGGATTGAGGGAACAGTGTATGGTTAGGGGTAAGAACATGTTTGATTTGGGTTAGGAATCATTCTACTGGATGAAGAATGGTATTGGGAACCTGCGATATATATAATAATGTATAGGTGAAGTATATGTATGACAACAGAAATCTAAGTAAGCTTTGAAGCCCAGAATGGCATTGGGCCCTTGACTGGGATACTTAGCTTTGAATTACATTCTGCACAGATGTCTCAGATAAATTGATATACAATGGCATAAGACCTTGTACCTTGGATGATTGAATGTGGAAGAGAACATCCAGTCAAAAAGGGATAGTAGGTAGGATTAGGAAGATAGTCAGTAGGTTTAGGAAGAAGAGTGAGTATAACATTTGGACCAAAAGTTCTTTAGCAGTAGGGTGTCAGTTAGAGAGTAGATGTAAATGTCAGCACATGTGAAGAGTCAGTCACAATAATGAATATGGGAAATTAGGTAGGAGAGCAGATATCAATAGAGACACTGGGAAATCAGTCAAAGTATAAAGTGAGTGATAGGATTAGATATTTTCAACAGGGTTGAGGTTGAATATGTACTCTTAGGACGAAGCAACTGTGTAGTCACCAATAGGATTGACATTTGAGAGCATTAGGCCCCTGGACAAGGATGTGTTTAGTAATCCATGCTCACTTTCCATTTAGACTTTGGTACAATCATAAGTGTGAACTTTGCATTATGTGTCCAGAATATCACTGTGATCAAATGTATATGTAGATCAGGTGACATGAGTATTTCTTCCACCATTTCTGGGAGCAATATCTTGAAGACGTGTTGATTAGTATTTGGGGGCACCAATAGGTGTACCTTGTGTCTATGAATATAGAGATAATGCATGAATAGACCATACTGTGAATAAATAGTATAACTGGTTCCAATTTACATAATGGATTGAACTGATACCTGAAAATATATAGGAAATCTAATATTGATACACAATCATTCATTCCAACCAGTTATATATCTAATGGTAATATTAGGGTTCTGGTTTACCATGAAGGCTGTGTGAGATTTGCTTGAAAAGTGATTATGGAAATCGAAAATAATGTGTTTGGAAAGAAGTCTCATGAAAAGGCCAGTCCAGAAATATAAAGGAGTACATGTGTTCTGAAGCAGGAAGTGATTGAAAGTGAACCAAATGCCTGTAAATTTGTGAACTTGTGGATGAAATATATATCCTATGATGTGCATCAACTGAAGAAATACTGATGTACCAGTGTCGAAAAAAAAAAAAAAGAAACGTCAAAATACACATCATGTATCATAGGAATCTACTTGCATTGATGCTAAACTCGGTCAGTTACTGTAGAAATATTAGGATTTCTAAGGACCATTCACTAGGAAACAAATGTGTATTTCAGGTGGATGAATATTTCTGAGAATAATCTTTGGAAAAGATGATTATAAATCCACATACATGAACATGAATGAATTTAGGGAGTGTATAATGAGACACATATATTTCATACTTTGAAAAATCTGGAGAGAGAGACTGTGTGTGTGTGTGTGTGTGTGTGTGTGTGTGTGTTTGTGTATATATATATATATATATATATATATACATACATTCAAACAATACAAACACACAGAGACTTTAAAAAGTCGAAATATATATGGCAATCAAAATTCATCATGAAATATGTATCATCCACAGATCCAAAAATATTTAATTTACTGAACATGGATTTATGTATCATGTTGTTCAAGTAGAAAGCTCACCCATAGGTTGAATTTTCAGTTCCAACAGCATTTACGAGGAGTGATCTCTTCTCACAATTTGTATCTGCCATGTCAGCCTCCTCACAAGAATGTACGTGGGATACCAGGTAGGATTCTATATGTGCATGTAAAAATACATGTGCTGAATAGGCTACAGAGAAAGGGAGACAGGAATTCACATACTTGTTAACTTTACAAACACATGGAGAACTACTTCTCTTAAATTGGACTAGATTTATAACACCTAGCCTTTATAATGCCAAAGGAAAGTCCAATTATACACCATGCCTCCTCTGAACTGCATGTATTGCTATTCTGTTTGTGTTATTTTCCTCCATCATATCAGGATTGGTAATCAGAGTCTAGGAGGGTATGGGTTAGTGTCAGGGATTCAGTATTTTGAATGGAAAATAGGAAAATGAATCCAATGTGTATGCAATTCTGTGCTACACAAAAATCTTCCCACTCTCATCAAGAACAATGCCTTGACATTACCTTTGCCCCAAGTAAGACACGATTCGAAGAGTTAGAAAATCTGTGAATACATATATACAATGGAAAATGCTCAGGAGTTCACAACCTTGGAGGTGGTAGAGGAGTTTCCATAAGTAAGGGACAGGATAAACACTCCCCAAACATGGAGCTCTGCTGGCCTAAAGACTTCTTGGGAAACTGCCTCTGAGGTTGGACCCTTGAAATATATGTTGTTGTCAGGAGCTTTATCTTCCTTTGTAGTGAGACCATCAAAGCTTGGTCTGCATATATGTGGCCTGGAGGACATGGTTTCTGATTTTCCAATGAACATGAGGCAGCAGTGCTGAATTCTCTCTTTGTAGGTCAACTGTGGCCACTGGGGTCTAAGTGTTTCCCCGTGTGGACTGTGAGGCCATTTGGTCATCCTCCACTTTTCCTGGTGTTTCTTGCTACTTCACTGGGAGTTTCCTATTTGCTTCATGAAATACAACGAGTTCAACTGGGACACAGTGCTGGAGGGAGTTCTGTCACGTGTGCTGACTCAGGGTCCTAGGAGAATGCACCAACCAGGCTTCTATCCCACAGAGCTTGCCCCCTTGACCATAGCAACCTGATTCTGAACATTGCCCAGAAACCTCTCCATAGAACAAGGTGCCTTTACATATAAGGGTCTGCTGGCTGCACCGTGTCAGTCACAAGCCATGTGGAAGCCAATGGCAGATCCACATGGCCCCACCACAGATGTTTTATCACACACCTGCACACCACTGCTCTAGGCCCACTAATCAGCAGGCTCCAACTTACTGGCATCTCTGTTCTACACCATTTTCATGAAACCCTGTCAATCAAGGCACTGTCTGGTACACTCATGATCAGCAACAGGACACCCAAAGGTTCTCCAGTGCCACGTGGTCATGGGAATTTCAAAAATTTCATGGCATTTATCAACCCATTTCTCAAGGATGAACTTGGAGGCACTGTGGGTTTCTATTCATTCAGGAACCACTAAATGGTGAGGAAGCTCATTTCAATGAAAGCTCTGGAGAAACACTCAGAGGCAAGGCTTCCCAAGAGTGGCCAAAAGGTCACATCAAGCCAGGCCCATTGAGGTCTACAATGTGAGGTCCCTGTGTGTTTTAACTCTCAATTATAGCTGCCAGGTCTTTAAGAATAAAATCATGTGATATCCTGGCTGAGATTCCCAGTGCTCTGTGGAAAGCCACCATGGGCCTAGATCTCAGTTTCCAAGGGCAACTCTCATGCGTGGCCTCCTAAAATCCCAACACAATTCATGGCAATACTTCTCTGAGTTCAGTACCAGAACTCAGTCTCTAAGGGGAATCACGCCAGAGTTCAAGCCCAGGTGGACAAAGTCATCCCTTCCAACCGCCACAGAAATGACCACAATTCCAACCAAAACACTGCCACATGGCCCTCATCTTCTTCCATATAGACACTCATCATAACCTCTGGCTGGAGGTTTCCATGAGGGGGCAGCCCAAGACAGTGTGTAGAATAGGCTCCCTTGCCCCTCATTTGCCTAATGTCAGGGTGGCCTGTGAACCAGGAGTGATCAAATACGCCTGCCATTAATACTGCTCTGCTTCTCCAAATTGAGGACTACTGACTTTCGGGTATAGATTCTTTCTGTGAATGGAGACATGAGAAAACCCAAGAACCTATGGGATAGCCTCTGCATGGCTTTGAAGAACTCATTTGACCCAAAGGATCCCTATTCTCACTTGATGGAGGTCAGGAACTTTCCAGAGGAAAGTGAGAGGCTTCATCCACAATGACTGCTCTGTTTGCCATTTTGGCTTTGGATGCACACATGGGATCGTTCTTTAATCCATCAGGTGCTGAGAATCTAAGCCACAGCCTCACACAGGGCCAAGAGGCTGATTCACACACATCCCTTTGCAAAGGAATTAAGCAAAAAGCCACAGGTGATGCCCCTTCATTTCCATTTGAAAACTGTTTACTTCAGGCTTCACAAAGGGGTAGCCTGAGGCAAAGACCTTCCTGAGAGTCAGGGAAACAGAACAATAGGTAAGCAAAAGGCCCAAAGCAGGGTTTCTCCACTGATACTTTACTGGTCACACTGATATCTGAGTTTTCTGAGATGCTTGCCATTCCCTTCAGTTATCCAGTACACGGCCATATCACAGAGCTGGGAGGTGGTACATATCTTGGACACAAAACCATGAGCCAATTCTGGAGAGTGGCCAGAATTCAGGAAGAAAACAGGAACTTAGCAAGATAGTAGGTGTTGCACATAGATAAGGCAAGCCCCAGTCCATTCATAAATTGGAAAGGATGAATGCTGGAAAGTTTTCTACTAGACAGGACGCATCCATTGATTCATTCTCTTTTCCAATGTCTACAACCAGGGATACAGTGGGATACACAGACATAGAAACACTCGCCTTGTCAAATGACTTACTAGAAACAGTCCACTCCAAACCAAACAAACTGCCTTTCCTACCTATTCTCAGAACATGAGACCAAAACCATAAACTCACACCCACACCCACTAAGGCACCTCCTTCCCCCAAGTAGGTCTGTGACTATCTGGAGTGTCTTCTGACTGGTGGGCCATACAATGTTCCCCCAAAATGGCCCGTCCTCTCTCAGATCTGGCCTCCTTGGCCTACTCAATGAAGTTGTCAGGAGCCACCAGTGAGCCACTCACTACCTGCTTTCTGAGAACAGTCCCCTCTTCAGAGCTTTCCTGGCATTTGGTCATCCTCACATCAGTAGGTACCAAGAAAGACTGACTCTCTCCTTGGTAAATGCAAACAAGTCAGCCCACTGGGACTGGGACTGAAACTGGCTCTGGGTGCCTGGCTTCCTGGTTGCCAAGTTCAAAGAGTTCCATCACAAAAGAAGTGAGGTGAGGTCACTTCCTTCAGGAACTGAATGAGGTCACTGCCTTGGCAACCAAATTGTCCTAACAGTTGCTTCCAAGGGTCCTATGAGATGGAGGCTGCCCCTGCTTCCTGTGACACTTTCACAAGTTAGAATGGTATATCCTCCATAGGCACCCAGGAACAGCTTTCCACACAGGCCTGGTTTGGTCCATCTTGTCTACATTAAGAAGAGAGAGGCTCATACAGACACAACCCTTCATCCTGACCAGGTTGTTTGCCATGGAAGATGACTTTTGCTCTCTCATGTCCTTCAGAGCTGCCTACTTCTTCTCCAGGGATCATTTCTGCATGGACCTTTGAGTTCTCAGCAGGTGGAAGATCCCCTACATTCCTCTATTGTAAGACCAACTCTGTCCCTGCTCTTCTGTAAAGTTGGATTGAGGGAACAGTGTATGGTTAGGGGTAAGAACATGTTTGATTTGGGTTAGGAATCATTCTACTGGATGAAGAATGGTATTGGGAACCTGCGATATATATAATAATGTATAGGTGAAGTATATGTATGACAACAGAAATCTAAGTAAGCTTTGAAGCCCAGAATGGCATTGGGCCCTTGACTGGGATACTTAGCTTTGAATTACATTCTGCACAGATGTCTCAGATCAATTGATATACAATGGCATAAGACCTTGTACCTTGGATGATTGAATGTGGAAGAGAACATCCAGTCAAAAAGGGATAGTAGGTAGGATTAGGAAGATAGTCAGTAGGTTTAGGAAGAAGAGTGAGTATAACATTTGGACCAAAAGTTCTTTAGCAGTAGGGTGTCAGTTAGAGAGTAGATGTAAATGTCAGCACATGTGAAGAGTCAGTCACAATAATGAATATGGGAAATTAGGTAGGAGAGCAGATATCAATAGAGACACTGGGAAATCAGTCAAAGTATAAAGTGAGTGATAGGATTAGATATTTTCAACAGGGTTGAGGTTGAATATGTACTCTTAGGACGAAGCAACTGTGTAGTCACCAATAGGATTGACATTTGAGAGCATTAGGCCCCTGGACAAGGATGTGTTTAGTAATCCATGCTCACTTTCCATTTAGACTTTGGTACAATCATAAGTGTGAACTTTGCATTATGTGTCCAGAATATCACTGTGATCAAATGTATATGTAGATCAGGTGACATGAGTATTTCTTCCACCATTTCTGGGAGCAATATCTTGAAGACGTGTTGATTAGTATTTGGGGGCACCAATAGGTGTACCTTGTGTCTATGAATATAGAGATAATGCATGAATAGACCATACTGTGAATAAATAGTATAACTGGTTCCAATTTACATAATGGATTGAACTGATACCTGAAAATATATAGGAAATCTAATATTGATACACAATCATTCATTCCAACCAGTTATATATCTAATGGTAATATTAGGGTTCTGGTTTACCATGAAGGCTGTGTGAGATTTGCTTGAAAAGTGATTATGGAAATCGAAAATAATGTGTTTGGAAAGAAGTCTCATGAAAAGGCCAGTCCAGAAATATACAGGAGTACATGTGTTCTGAAGCAGGAAGTGATTGAAAGTGAACCAAATGCCTGTAAATTTGTGAACTTGTGGATGAAATATATATCCTATGATGTGCATCAACTGAAGAAATAGTGATGTACCATTCTCGAAAAAAAAGAAACGTCAAAATACACATCATGTATCATAGGAATCTACTTGCATTGATGCTAAACTCGGTCAGTTACTGTAGAAATATTAGGATTTCTAAGGACCATTCACTAGGAAACAAATGTGTATTTCAGGTGGATGAATATTTCTGAGAATAATCTTTGGAAAAGATGATTATAAATCCACATACATGAACATGAATGAATTTAGGGAGTGTATAATGAGACACATATATTTCATACTTTGAAAAATCTGGAGAGAGAGACTGTGTGTGTGTGTGTGTGTGTGTGTGTGTGTTTGTGTATATATATATATATATATATATATATATATATATATACATACATTCAAACAATACAAACACACAGAGACTTTAAAAAGTCGAAATATATATGGCAATCAAAATTCATCATGAAATATGTATCATCCACAGATCCAAAAATATTTAATTTACTGAACATGGATTTATGTATCATGTTGTTCAAGTAGAAAGCTCACCCATAGGTTGAATTTTCAGTTCCAACAGCATTTACGAGGAGTGATCTCTTCTCACAATTTGTATCTGCCATGTCAGCCTCCTCACAAGAATGTACGTGGGATACCAGGTAGGATTCTATATGTGCATGTAAAAATACATGTGCTGAATAGGCTACAGAGAAAGGGAGACAGGAATTCACATACTTGTTAACTTTACAAACACATGGAGAACTACTTCTCTTAAATTGGACTAGATTTATAACACCTAGCCTTTATAATGCCAAAGGAAAGTCCAATTATACACCATGCCTCCTCTGAACTGCATGTATTGCTATTCTGTTTGTGTTATTTTCCTCCATCATATCAGGATTGGTAATCAGAGTCTAGGAGGGTATGGGTTAGTGTCAGGGATTCAGTATTTTGAATGGAAAATAGGAAAATGAATCCAATGTGTATGCAATTCTGTGCTACACAAAAATCTTCCCACTCTCATCAAGAACAATGCCTTGACATTACCTTTGCCCCAAGTAAGACACGATTCGAAGAGAAGAGTTAGAAAATCTGTGAATACATATATACAATGGAAAATGCTCAGGAGTTCACAACCTTGGAGGTGGTAGAGGAGTTTCCATAAGTAAGGGACAGGATAAACACTCCCCAAACATGGAGCTCTGCTGGCCTAAAGACTTCTTGGGAAACTGCCTCTGAGGTTGGACCCTTGAAATATATGTTGTTGTCAGGAGCTTTATCTTCCTTTGTAGTGAGACCATCAAAGCTTGGTCTGCATCTATGTGGCCTGGAGGACATGGTTTCTGATTTTCCAATGAACATGAGGCAGCAGTGCTGAATTCTCTCTTTGTAGGTCAACTGTGGCCACTGGGGTCTAAGTGTTTCCCCGTGTGGACTGTGAGGCCATTTGGTCATCCTCCACTTTTCCTGGTGTTTCTTGCTGCTTCACTGGGAGTTTCCTATTTGCTTCATGAAATACAAGGAGTTCAACTGGGACACAGTGCTGGAGGGAGTTCTGTCTCGTGTGCTGACTCAGGGTCCTAGGAGAATGCACCAACCAGGCTTCGATCCCACAGAGCTTGCCCCCTTGACCATAGCAACCTGATTCTGAACATTGCCCGGAAACCTCTCCATAGAACAAGATGCCTTTACATATAAGGGTCTGCTGGCTGCACCGTGTCAGTCACAAGCCATGTGGAAGCCAATGGCAGATCCACATGGCCCCACCACAGATGTTTTATCACACACCTGCACACCACTGCTCTAGGCCCACTAATCAGCAGGCTCCAACTTACTGGCATCTCTGTTCTACACCATTTTCATGAAACCCAGTCAATCAAGGCACTGTCTGGTACACTCATGATCAGCAACAGGACACCCAAAGGTTCTCCAGTGCCACGTGGTCATGGGAATTTCAAAAATTTCATGGTATTTATCAAGCCATTTCTCAAGGATGAACTTGGAGGCACTGTGGGTTTCTATTCATTCAGGAACCACTAAATGGTGAGGAAGCTCATTTCAATGAAAGCTCTGGAGAAACACTCAGAGGCAAGGCTTCCCAAGAGTGGCCAAAAGGTCACATCAAGCCAGGCCCATTGAGGTCTACAATGTGAGGTCCCTGTGTGTTTTGACTCTCAATTATGGCTGCCAGGTCTTTAAGAATAAAATCATGTGATATCCTGGCTGAGATTCCCAGTGCTCTGTGGAAAGCCACCCTGGGCCTAGATCTCAGTTTCCAAGGGCAACTTTCATGCGTGGCCTCCTAAACTCCCAACACAATTCATGGCAATACTTCTCTGAGTTCAGTACCAGAACTCAGTCTCTAAGGGGAATCACGCCAGAGTTCAAGCCCAGGTGGACAAAGTCATCCCTTCCAACCGCCACAGAAATGACCACAATTCCAACCAAAACACTGCCACATGGCCCTCATCTTCTTCCATATAGACACTCATCATAACCTCTGGCTGGAGGTTTCCATGAGGGGGCAGCCCAAGACAGTGTCTAGAATAAGCTCCCTTGCCCCTCATTTGCCTAATGTCAGGGTGGCCTGTGAACCAGGAGTGATCAAATACGCCTGCCATTAATACTGCTCTGCTTCTCCAAATGGAGGACTACTGACTTTCGGGTATAGATTCTTTCTGTGAATTGGAGACATGAGAAAACCCAAGAACCTATGGGATAGCCTCTGCAGGGCTTTGAAGAACTCATTTGACCCAAAGGATCCCTATTCTCACTTGATGGAGGTCAGGAACTTTCCAGAGGAAAGTGAGAGGCTTTATCCACAATGACTGCTCTTTTTGCCATTTTGGCTTTGGATGCACACATGGGATCTTTCTTTAATCCATCAGGTGCTGAGAATCTAAGCCACAGCCTCACACAGGACCAAGAGGCTGATTCACACACATCCCTTTGCAAAGGAATTAAGCAAAAAGCCACAGGTGATGCCCCTTCATTTCCATTTGAAAACTGTTTACTTCAGGCTTCACAAAGGGGTAGCCTGAGGCAAAGACCTTCCTGAGAGTCAGGGCAACAGAACAATAGGTAAGCAAAAGGCCCAAAGCAGGGTTTCTCCACTGACACTTTACTGGTCACACTGATATCTGAGTTTTCTGAGATGCTTGCCATTCCCTTCAGTTATCCAGTACACGGCCATGTCACAGAGCTGGGAGGTGGTACATATCTTGGACACAAAACCATGAGCCAATTCTGGAGAGTGGCCAGAATTCAGGAAGAAAACAGGAACTTAGCAAGATAGTAGGTGTTGCCCATAGATAAGGCAAGCCCCAGTCCATTCATAAATTGGAAAGGATGAATGCTGGAAAGTTTTCTACTAGACAGGACGCATCCATTGATTCATTCTCTTTTCCAATGTCTACAACCAGGGATACAGTGGGATACACAGACATAGAAACACTCGCCTTGTCAAATGACTTACTAGAAACAGTCCACTCCAAACCAAACAAACTGCCTTTCCTGCCTATTCTCAGAACATGAGACAAAACCATAAACTCACACCCACACCCACTAAGGCACCTCCTTCCCCCAAGTAGGTCTGTGACTATCTGGAGTGTCTTCTGACTGGTGGGCCATACAATGTTCCCCCAAAATGGCCCATCCTCTCTCAGATCTGGCCTCCTTGGCCTACTCAATGAAGTTGTCAGGAGCCACCAGTGAGCCACTCACTACCTGCTTTCTCAGAAATGTCCCCTCTTCAGAGCTTTCCTGGCATTTGGTCATCCTCACATCAGTAGGTACCAAGAAAGACTGACTCTCTCCTTGGTAAATGCAAACAAGTCAGCCCACTGGGACTGGGACTGAAACTGGCTCTGGGTGCCTGGCTTCCTGGTTGCCAAGTTCAAAGAGTTCCATCACAAAAGAAGTGAGGTGAGGTCACTTCCTTCAGGAACTGAATGACGTCACTGCCTTGGCAACCAAATTGTCCTAACAGTTGCTTCCAAGGGTCCTATGAGATGGAGGCTGCCCCTGCTTCCTGTGACACATTCACAAGTTAGAATGGTATATCCTCCATAGGCACCCAGGAACAGCTTTCCACACAGGCCTGGTTTGGTCCATCTTGTCTACATTAAGAAGAGAGAGGCTCATACAGACACAACCCTTCATCCTGACCAGGTTGTTTGCCATGGAAGATGACTTTTGCTCTCTCATGTCCTTCAGAGCTGCCTACTTCTTCTCCAGGGATCATTTCTGCATGGACCTTTGAGTTCTCAGCAGGTGGAAGATCCCCTACATTCCTCTATTGTAAAACCAACTCTGTCCCTGCTCTTCTGTAAAGTTGGATTGAGGGAACAGTGTATGTTTAGGGGTAAGAACATGTTTGATTTGGGTTAGGAATCATTCTACTGGATGAAGAATGGTATTGAAAACCTGCGATATATATAATAATGTATAGGTGAAGTATATGTATGACAACAGAAATCTAAGTAAGCTTTGAAGCCCAGAAGGGCATTGGGCCCTTGACTGGGATACTTAGCTTTGAATTACATTCTGCACAGATGTCTCAGATCAATTGATATACAATGGCATAAGACCTTGTACCTTGGATGATTGAATGTGGAAGAGAACATCCAGTCAAAAAGGGATAGTAGGTAGGATTAGGAAGATAGTCAGTGGGTTTAGGAAGAAGAGTGAGTATATCATTTGGACCAAAAGTTCTTTAGCAGTAGGGTGTCAGTTAGAGAGTAGATGTAAATGTCAGCACATGTGAAGAGTCAGTCACAATAATGAATATGGGAAATTAGGTAGGAGAGCAGATATCAATAGAGACATTGGGAAATCAGTCAAAGTATAAAGTGAGTGATAGGATTAGATATTTTCAACAGGGTTGAGGTTGAATATGTACTCTTAGGACGAAGCAACTGTGTAGTCACCAATAGGATTGACATTTGAGAGCATTAGGCCCCTGGACAAGGATGTGTTTAGTAATCCATGCTCACTTTCCATTTAGACTTTGGTACAATCATAAGTGTGTACTTTGCATTATGTGTCCAGAATATCACTGTGATCAAATGTATATGTAGATCAGGTGACATGAGTATTTCTTCCACCATTTCTGGGAGCAATATCTTGAAGACGTGTTGATTAGTATTTGGGGGCACCAATAGGTGTACCTTGTGTCTATGAATATAGAGATAATGCATGAATAGTCCATACTGTGAATAAATAGTATAACTGGTTCCAATTTACATAATGGATTGAACTGATACCTGAAAATATATAGGAAATCTAATATTGATACACAATCATTCATTCCAACCAGTTATATATCTAATGGTAATATTAGGGTTCTGGTTTACCATGAAGGCTGTGTGAGGTTTGCTTGAAAAGTGATTATGGAAATCGAAAATAATGTGTTTGGAAAGAAGTCTCATGAAAAGGCCAGTCCAGAAATATACAGGAGTACATGTGTTCTGAAGCAGGAAGTGATTGAAAGTGAACCAAATGCCTGTAAATTTGTGAACTTGTGGATGAAATATATATCCTATGATGTGCATCAACTGAAGAAATAGTGATGTACCAGTGTCGAAAAAAAAAGAAACGTCAAAATACACATCATGTATCATAGGAATCTACTTGCATTGATGCTAAACTCGGTCAGTTACTGTAGAAATATTAGGATTTCTAAGGACCATTCACTAGGAAACAAATGTGTATTTCAGGTGGATGAATATTTCTGAGAATAATCTTTGGAAAAGATGATTATAAATCCACATACATGAACATGAATGAATTTAGGGAGTGTATAATAAGACACATATATTTCATACTTTGAAAAATCTGGAGAGAGAGACTGTGTGTGTGTGTGTGTGTGTGTGTTTGTGTATATATATATATATATATATATATATATATTTATATATATACACATACATTCAAACAATACAAACACACAGAGACTTTAAAACGTCGAAATATATATGCCAATCAAAATTCATCATGAAATATGTATCATCCACAGATCCAAAAATATTTAATTTACTGAACATGGATTTATGTATCATGTTGTTCAAGTAGAAAGCTCACCCATAGGTTGAATTTTCAGTTCCAACAGCATTTACGAGGAGTGATCTCTTGTCACAATTTGTATCTGCCATGTCAGCCTCCTCACAAGAATGTACGTGGGATACCAGGTAGGATTCTATATGTGCATGTAAAAATACATGTGCTGAATAGGCTACAGAGAAAGGGAGACAGGAATTCACATACTTGTTAACTTTACAAACACATGGAGAACTACTTCTCTTAAATTGGACTAGATTTATAACACCTAGCCTTTATAATGCCAAAGGAAAGTCCAATTATACACCATGCCTCCTCTGAACTGCATGTATTGCTATTCTGTTTGTGTTATTTTCCTCCATCATATCAGGATTGGTAATCAGAGTCTAGGAGGGTATGGGTTAGTGTCAGGGATTCAGTATTTTGAATGGAAAATAGGAAAATGAATCCAATGTGTATGCAATTCTGTGCTACACAAAAATCTTCCCACTCTCATCAAGAACAATGCCTTGACATTACCTTTGCCCCAAGTAAGACACGATTCGAAGAGAAGAGTTAGAAAATCTGTGAATACATATATACAATGGAAAATGCTCAGGAGTTCACAACCTTGGAGGTGGTAGAGGAGTTTCCATAAGTAAGGGACAGGATAAACACTCCCCAAACATGGAGCTCTGCTGGCCTAAAGACTTCTTGGGAAACTGCCTCTGAGGTTGGACCCTTGAAATATATGTTGTTGTCAGGAGCTTTATCTTCCTTTGTAGTGAGACCATCAAAGCTTGGTCTGCATCTATGTGGCCTGGAGGACATGGTTTCTGATTTTCCAATGAACATGAGGCAGCAGTGCTGAATTCTCTCTTTGTAGGTCAACTGTGGCCACTGGGGTCTAAGTGTTTCCCCGTGTGGACTGTGAGGCCATTTGGTCATCCTCCACTTTTCCTGGTGTTTCTTGCTGCTTCACTGGGAGTTTCCTATTTGCTTCATGAAATACAAGGAGTTCAACTGGGACACAGTGCTGGAGGGAGTTCTGTCACGTGTGCTGACTCAGGGTCCTAGGAGAATGCACCAACCAGGCTTCTATCCCACAGAGCTTGCCCCCTTGACCATAGCAACCTGATTCTGAACATTGCCCAGAAACCTCTCCATAGAACAAGATGCCTTTACATATAAGGGTCTGCTGGCTGCACCGTGTCAGTCACAAGCCATGTGGAAGCCAATGGCAGATCCACATGGCCCCACCACAGATGTTTTATCACACACCTGCACACCACTGCTCTAGGCCCACTAATCAGCAGGCTCCAACTTACTGGCATCTCTGTTCTACACCATTTTCATGAAACCCAGTCAATCAAGGCACTGTCTGGTACACTCATGATCAGCAACAGGACATCCAAAGGTTCTCCAGTGCCACGTGGTCATGGGAATTTCAAAAATTTCATGGTATTTATCAAGCCATTTCTCAAGGATGAACTTGGAGGCACTGTGGGTTTCTATTCATTCAGGAACCACTAAATGGTGAGGAAGCTCATTTCAATGAAAGCTCTGGAGAAACACTCAGAGGCAAGGCTTCCCAAGAGTGGCCTAAAGGTCACATCAAACCAGGCCCATTGAGCTCTACAATGTGAGGTCCCTGTGTGTTTTGACTCTCAATTATGGCAGCCAGGTCTTTAAGAATAAAATCATGTCATATCCTGGCTGAGATTCCCAGTGCTTTGTGGAAAGCCACCCTGGGCCTAGATCTCAGTTTCCAAGGGCAACTCTCATGCGTGGCCTCCTAAACTCCCAACACAATTCATGGCAATACTTCTCTGAGTTCAGTACCAGAACTCAGTCTCTAAGGGGAATCATGCCAGAGTTCAAGCCCAGGTGGACAAATCATCCCTTCCAACCGCCACAGAAATGACCACAATTCCAACCAAAACACTGCCATATGGCCCTCATCTTCTTCCATATAGACACTCATCATAACCTCTGGCTGGAGGTTTCCATGAGGGGGCAGCCCAAGACAGTGTCTAGAATAAGCTCCCTTGCCCCTCATTTGCCTAATGTCAGGGTGGCCTGTGAACCAGGAGTGATCAAATAAGCCTGCCATTAATACTGCTCTGCTTCTCCAAATGGAGGACTACTGACTTTCGGGTATAGATTCTTTCTGTGAATTGGAGACATGAGAAAACCCAAGAACCTATGGGATAGCCTCTGCAGGGCTTTGAAGAACTCATTTGACCCAAAGGATCCCTATTCTCACTTGATGGAGGTCAGGAACTTTCCAGAGGAAAGTGAGAGGCTTCATCCACAATGACTGCTCTTTTTGCCATTTTGGCTTTGGATGCACACATGGGATCTTTCTTTAATCCATCAGGTGCTGAGAATCTAAGCCACAGCCTCACACAGGGCCAAGAGGCAGATTCACACACTTCCCTTTGCAAAGGAATTAAGCAAAAAGCCACAGGTGATGCCCCTTCATTTCCATTTGAAAACTGTTTACTTCAGGCTTCACAAAGGGGTAGCCTAAGGCAAAGACCTTCCTGACATTCAGGGCAACAGAACAATAGGTAAGCAAAAGGCCCAAAGCAGGGTTTCTCCACTGACACTTTACGGGTCACACTGATTCCCTTCAGTTATCCAGTACACGGCCAAGTCACAGAGCTGGGAGGTGGTACATATCTTGGACACAAAACCATGAGCCAATTCTGGAGAGTGGCCAGAATTCAGTAAGAAAACAGGAACTTAGCAAGATAGTAGGTGTTGCCCATAGATAAGGCAAGCCCCAGTCCATTCATAAATTGGAAAGGATGAATGCTGGAAAGTTTTCTACTAGACAGGACGCATCCATTGATTCATTCTCTTTTCCAATGTCTACAACCAGGGATACAGTGGGATACACAGACATAGAAACACTCGCCTTGTCAAATGACTTACTAGAAACAGTCCACTCCAAACCAAACAAACTGCCTTTCCTACCTATTCTCAGAACATGAGACAAAACCATGAACTCACACCCACACCCACTAAGGCACCTCCTTCCCCCAAGTAGGTCTGTGACTATCTGGAGTGTCTTCTGACTGGTGGGCCATACAATGTTCCCCCAAAATGGCCCGTCCTCTCTCAGATCTGGCCTCCTTGGCCTACTCAATGAAGTTGTCAGGAGCCACCAGTGAGCCACTCACTACCTGCTTTCTCAGAACAGTCCCCTCTTCAGAGCTTTCCTGGCATTTGGTCATCCTCACATCAGTAGGTACCAAGAAAGACTGACTCTCTCCTTGGTAAATGCAAACAAGTCAGCCCACTGGGACTGGGACTGAAACTGGCTCTGGGTGCCTGGCTTCCTGGTTGCCAAGTTCAAAGAGTTCCATCACAAAAGAAGTGAGGTGAGGTCACTTCCTTCAGGAACTGAATGAGGTCACTGCCTTGGCAACCAAATTGTCCTAACAGTTGCTTCCAAGGGTCCTATGAGATGGAGGCTGCCCCTGCTTCCTGTGACACTTTCACAAGTTAGAATGGTATATCCTCCATAGGCACCCAGGAACAGCTTTCCACACAGGCCTGGTTTGGTCCATCTTGTCTACATTAAGAAGAGAGAGGCTCATACAGACACAACCCTTCATCCTGACCAGGTTGTTTGCCATGGAAGATGACTTTTGCTCTCTCATGTCCTTCAGAGCTGCCTACTTCTTCTCCGGGGATCATTTCTGCATGGACCTTTGAGTTCTCAGCAGGTGGAAGATCCCCTACATTCCTCTATTGTAAGACCAACTCTGTCCCTGCTCTTCTGTAAAGTTGGATTGAGGGAACAGTGTATGTTTAGGGGTAAGAACATGTTTGATTTGGGTTAGGAATCATTCTACTGGATGAAGAATGGTATTGGGAACCTGCGATATATATATAATAATGTATAGGTGAAGTATATGTATGACAACAGAAATCTAAGTAAGCTTTGAAGCCCAGAAGGGCATTGGGCCCTTGACTGGGATACTTAGCTTTGAATTACATTCTGCACAGATGTCTCAGATCAATTGATATACAATGGCATAAGACCTTGTACCTTGGATGATTGAATGTGGAAGAGAACATTAAGTCAAAAAGGGATAGTAGGTAGGATTAGGAAGATAGTCAGTAGGTTTAGGAAGAAGAGTGAGTATAACATTTGGACCAAAAGTTCTTTAGCAGTAGGGTGTCAGTTAGAGAGTAGATGTAAATGTCAGCACATGTGAAGAGTCAGTCACAATAATGAATATGGGAAATTAGGTAGGAGAGCAGATATCAATAGAGACATTGGGAAATCAGTCAAAGTATAAAGTGAGTGATAGGATTAGATATTTTCAACAGGGTTGAGGTTGAATATGTACTCTTAGGACGACGCAACTGTGTAGTCACCAATAGGATTGACATTTGAGAGCATTAGGCCCCTGGACATGGATGAGTTTAGTAATCCATGCTCACTTTCCATTTAGACTTTGGTACAATCATAAGTGTGAACTTTGCATTATGTGTCCAGAATATCACTGTGATCAAATGTATATGTAGATCAGGTGACATGAGTATTTCTTCCACCATTTCTGGGAGCAATATCTTGAAGACGTGTTGATTAGTATTTGGGGGCACCAATAGGTGTACCTTGTGTCTATGAATATAGAGATAATGCATGAATAGACCATACTGTGAATAAATAGTATAACTGGTTCCAATTTACATAATGGATTGAACTGATACCTGAAAATATATAGGAAATCTAATATTGATACACAATCATTCATTCCAACCAGTTATATATCTAATGGTAATATTAGGGTTCTGGTTTACCATGAAGGCTGTGTGAGATTTGCTTGAAAAGTGATTATGGAAATCGAAAATAATGTGTTTGGAAAGAAGTCTCATGAAAAGGCCAGTCCAGAAATATACAGGAGTACATGTGTTCTGAAGCAGGAAGTGATTGAAAGTGAACCAAATGCCTGTAAATTGGTGAACTTGTGGATGAAATATATATCCTATGATGTGCATCAACTGAAGAAATAGTGATGTACCAGTGTCGAAAAAAAAGAAAAGTCAAAATACACATCATGCATCATAGGAATCTACTTGCATTGATGCTAAACTCGGTCAGTTACTGTAGAAATATTAGGATTTCTAAGGACCATTCACTAGGAAACAAATGTGTATTTCAGGTGGATGAATATTTCTGAGAATAATCTTTGGAAAAGATGATTATAAATCCACATACATGAACATGAATGAATTTAGGGAGTGTATAATAAGACACATATATTTCATACTTTGAAAAATCTGGAGAGAGAGACTGTGTGTGTGTGTGTATGTGTGTGTGTTTGTGTATATATATATATATATATATATATATATATATATATATATATATATTTATATATATACACATACATTCAAACAATACAAACACACAGAGACTTTAAAACGTCGAAATATATATGCCAATCAAAATTCATCATGAAATATGTATCATCCACAGATCCAAAAATATTTAATTTACTGAACATGGATTTATGTATCATGTTGTTCAAGTAGAAAGCTCACCCATAGGTTGAATTTTCAGTTCCAACAGCATTTACGAGGAGTGATCTCTTGTCACAATTTGTATCTGCCATGTCAGCCTCCTCACAAGAATGTACGTGGGATACCAGGTAGGATTCTATATGTGCATGTAAAAATACATGTGCTGAATAGGCTACAGAGAAAGGGAGACAGGAATTCACATACTTGTTAACTTTACAAACACATGGAGAACTACTTCTCTTAAATTGGACTAGATTTATAACACCTAGCCTTTATAATGCCAAAGGAAAGTCCAATTATACACCATGCCTCCTCTGAACTGCATGTATTGCTATTCTGTTTGTGTTATTTTCCTCCATCATATCAGGATTGGTAATCAGAGTCTAGGAGGGTATGGGTTAGTGTCAGGGATTCAGTATTTTGAATGGAAAATAGGAAAATGAATCCAATGTGTATGCAATTCTGTGCTACACAAAAATCTTCCCACTCTCATCAAGAACAATGCCTTGACATTACCTTTGCCCCAAGTAAGACACGATTCGAAGAGAAGAGTTAGAAAATCTGTGAATACATATATACAATGGAAAATGCTCAGGAGTTCACAACCTTGGAGGTGGTAGAGGAGTTTCCATAAGTAAGGGACAGGATAAACACTCCCCAAACATGGAGCTCTGCTGGCCTAAAGACTTCTTGGGAAACTGCCTCTGAGGTTGGACCCTTGAAATATATGTTGTTGTCAGGAGCTTTATCTTCCTTTGTAGTGAGACCATCAAAGCTTGGTCTGCATCTATGTGGCCTGGAGGACATGGTTTCTGATTTTCCAATGAACATGAGGCAGCAGTGCTGAATTCTCTCTTTGTAGGTCAACTGTGGCCACTGGGGTCTAAGTGTTTCCCCGTGTGGACTGTGAGGCCATTTGGTCATCCTCCACTTTTCCTGGTGTTTCTTGCTGCTTCACTGGGAGTTTCCTATTTGCTTCATGAAATACAACGAGTTCAACTGGGACACAGTGCTGGAGGGAGTTCTGTCACGTGTGCTGACTCAGGGTCCTAGGAGAATGCACCAACCAGGCTTCTATCCCACAGAGCTTGCCCCCTTGACCATAGCAACCTGATTCTGAACATTGCCCGGAAACCTCTCCATAGAACAAGATGCCTTTACATATAAGGGTCTGCTGGCTGCACCGTGTCAGTCACAAGCCATGTGGAAGCCAATGGCAGATCCACATGGCCCCACCACAGACGTTTTATCACACACCTGCACACCACTGCTCTAGGCCCACTAATCAGCAGGCTCCAACTTACTGGCATCTCTGTTCTACACCATTTTCATGAAACCCAGTCAATCAAGGCACTGTCTGGTACACTCATGATCAGCAACAGGACATCCAAAGGTTCTCCAGTGCCACGTGGTCATGGGAATTTCAAAAATTTCATGGTATTTATCAAGCCATTTCTCAAGGATGAACTTGGAGGCACTGTGGGTTTCTATTCATTCAGGAACCACTAAATGGTGAGGAAGCTCATTTCAATGAAAGCTCTGGAGAAACACTCAGAGGCAAGGCTTCCCAAGAGTGGCCTAAAGGTCACATCAAACCAGGCCCATTGAGCTCTACAATGTGAGGTCCCTGTGTGTTTTGACTCTCAATTATGGCAGCCAGGTCTTTAAGAATAAAATCATGTCATATCCTGGCTGAGATTCCCAGTGCTTTGTGGAAAGCCACCCTGGGCCTAGATCTCAGTTTCCAAGGGCAACTCTCATGCGTGGCCTCCTAAACTCCCAACACAATTCATGGCAATACTTCTCTGAGTTCAGTACCAGAACTCAGTCTCTAAGGGGAATCATGCCAGAGTTCAAGCCCAGGTGGACAAATCATCCCTTCCAACCGCCACAGAAATGACCACAATTCCAACCAAAACACTGCCATATGGCCCTCATCTTCTTCCATATAGACACTCATCATAACCTCTGGCTGGAGGTTTCCATGAGGGGGCAGCCCAAGACAGTGTCTAGAATAAGCTCCCTTGCCCCTCATTTGCCTAATGTCAGGGTGGCCTGTGAACCAGGAGTGATCAAATAAGCCTGCCATTAATACTGCTCTGCTTCTCCAAATGGAGGACTACTGACTTTCGGGTATAGATTCTTTCTGTGAATTGGAGACATGAGAAAACCCAAGAACCTATGGGATAGCCTCTGCAGGGCTTTGAAGAACTCATTTGACCCAAAGGATCCCTATTCTCACTTGATGGAGGTCAGGAACTTTCCAGAGGAAAGTGAGAGGCTTCATCCACAATGACTGCTCTTTTTGCCATTTTGGCTTTGGATGCACACATGGGATCTTTCTTTAATCCATCAGGTGCTGAGAATCTAAGCCACAGCCTCACACAGGGCCAAGAGGCAGATTCACACACTTCCCTTTGCAAAGGAATTAAGCAAAAAGCCACAGGTGATGCCCCTTCATTTCCATTTGAAAACTGTTTACTTCAGGCTTCACAAAGGGGTAGCCTGAGGCAAAGACCTTCCTGACATTCAGGGCAACAGAACAATAGGTAAGCAAAAGGCCCAAAGCAGGGTTTCTCCACTGACACTTTACGGGTCACACTGATTCCCTTCAGTTATCCAGTACACGGCCAAGTCACAGAGCTGGGAGGTGGTACATATCTTGGACACAAAACCATGAGCCAATTCTGGAGAGTGGCCAGAATTCAGTAAGAAAACAGGAACTTAGCAAGATAGTAGGTGTTGCCCATAGATAAGGCAAGCCCCAGTCCATTCATAAATTGGAAAGGATGAATGCTGGAAAGTTTTCTACTAGACAGGACGCATCCATTGATTCATTCTCTTTTCCAATGTCTACAACCAGGGATACAGTGGGATACACAGACATAGAAACACTCGCCTTGTCAAATGACTTACTAGAAACAGTCCACTCCAAACCAAACAAACTGCCTTTCCTACCTATTCTCAGAACATGAGACAAAACCATGAACTCACACCCACACCCACTAAGGCACCTCCTTCCCCCAAGTAGGTCTGTGACTATCTGGAGTGTCTTCTGACTGGTGGGCCATACAATGTTCCCCCAAAATGGCCCGTCCTCTCTCAGATCTGGCCTCCTTGGCCTACTCAATGAAGTTGTCAGGAGCCACCAGTGAGCCACTCACTACCTGCTTTCTCAGAACAGTCCCCTCTTCAGAGCTTTCCTGGCATTTGGTCATCCTCACATCAGTAGGTACCAAGAAAGACTGACTCTCTCCTTGGTAAATGCAAACAAGTCAGCCCACTGGGACTGGGACTGAAACTGGCTCTGGGTGCCTGGCTTCCTGGTTGCCAAGTTCAAAGAGTTCCATCACAAAAGAAGTGAGGTGAGGTCACTTCCTTCAGGAACTGAATGAGGTCACTGCCTTGGCAACCAAATTGTCCTAACAGTTGCTTCCAAGGGTCCTATGAGATGGAGGCTGCCCCTGCTTCCTGTGACACTTTCACAAGTTAGAATGGTATATCCTCCATAGGCACCCAGGAACAGCTTTCCACACAGGCCTGGTTTGGTCCATCTTGTCTACATTAAGAAGAGAGAGGCTCATACAGACACAACCCTTCATCCTGACCAGGTTGTTTGCCATGGAAGATGACTTTTGCTCTCTCATGTCCTTCAGAGCTGCCTACTTCTTCTCCGGGGATCATTTCTGCATGGACCTTTGAGTTCTCAGCAGGTGGAAGATCCCCTACATTCCTCTATTGTAAGACCAACTCTGTCCCTGCTCTTCTGTAAAGTTGGATTGAGGGAACAGTGTATGTTTAGGGGTAAGAACATGTTTGATTTGGGTTAGGAATCATTCTACTGGATGAAGAATGGTATTGGGAACCTGCGATATATATATAATAATGTATAGGTGAAGTATATGTATGACAACAGAAATCTAAGTAAGCTTTGAAGCCCAGAAGGGCATTGGGCCCTTGACTGGGATACTTAGCTTTGAATTACATTCTGCACAGATGTCTCAGATCAATTGATATACAATGGCATAAGACCTTGTACCTTGGATGATTGAATGTGGAAGAGAACATTAAGTCAAAAAGGGATAGTAGGTAGGATTAGGAAGATAGTCAGTAGGTTTAGGAAGAAGAGTGAGTATAACATTTGGACCAAAAGTTCTTTAGCAGTAGGGTGTCAGTTAGAGAGTAGATGTAAATGTCAGCACATGTGAAGAGTCAGTCACAATAATGAATATGGGAAATTAGGTAGGAGAGCAGATATCAATAGAGACATTGGGAAATCAGTCAAAGTATAAAGTGAGTGATAGGATTAGATATTTTCAACAGGGTTGAGGTTGAATATGTACTCTTAGGACGACGCAACTGTGTAGTCACCAATAGGATTGACATTTGAGAGCATTAGGCCCCTGGACATGGATGAGTTTAGTAATCCATGCTCACTTTCCATTTAGACTTTGGTACAATCATAAGTGTGAACTTTGCATTATGTGTCCAGAATATCACTGTGATCAAATGTATATGTAGATCAGGTGACATGAGTATTTCTTCCACCATTTCTGGGAGCAATATCTTGAAGACGTGTTGATTAGTATTTGGGGGCACCAATAGGTGTACCTTGTGTCTATGAATATAGAGATAATGCATGAATAGACCATACTGTGAATAAATAGTATAACTGGTTCCAATTTACATAATGGATTGAACTGATACCTGAAAATATATAGGAAATCTAATATTGATACACAATCATTCATTCCAACCAGTTATATATCTAATGGTAATATTAGGGTTCTGGTTTACCATGAAGGCTGTGTGAGATTTGCTTGAAAAGTGATTATGGAAATCGAAAATAATGTGTTTGGAAAGAAGTCTCATGAAAAGGCCAGTCCAGAAATATACAGGAGTACATGTGTTCTGAAGCAGGAAGTGATTGAAAGTGAACCAAATGCCTGTAAATTGGTGAACTTGTGGATGAAATATATATCCTATGATGTGCATCAACTGAAGAAATAGTGATGTACCAGTGTCGAAAAAAAAGAAAAGTCAAAATACACATCATGCATCATAGGAATCTACTTGCATTGATGCTAAACTCGGTCAGTTACTGTAGAAATATTAGGATTTCTAAGGACCATTCACTAGGAAACAAATGTGTATTTCAGGTGGATGAATATTTCTGAGAATAATCTTTGGAAAAGATGATTATAAATCCACATACATGAACATGAATGAATTTAGGGAGTGTATAATAAGACACATATATTTCATACTTTGAAAAATCTGGAGAGAGAGACTGTGTGTGTGTGTGTATGTGTGTGTGTTTGTGTATATATATATATATATATATATATATATATATATATATATTTATATATATACACATACATTCAAACAATACAAACACACAGAGACTTTAAAACGTCGAAATATATATGCCAATCAAAATTCATCATGAAATATGTATCATCCACAGATCCAAAAATATTTAATTTACTGAACATGGATTTATGTATCATGTTGTTCAAGTAGAAAGCTCACCCATAGGTTGAATTTTCAGTTCCAACAGCATTTACGAGGAGTGATCTCTTGTCACAATTTGTATCTGCCATGTCAGCCTCCTCACAAGAATGTACGTGGGATACCAGGTAGGATTCTATATGTGCATGTAAAAATACATGTGCTGAATAGGCTACAGAGAAAGGGAGACAGGAATTCACATACTTGTTAACTTTACAAACACATGGAGAACTACTTCTCTTAAATTGGACTAGATTTATAACACCTAGCCTTTATAATGCCAAAGGAAAGTCCAATTATACACCATGCCTCCTCTGAACTGCATGTATTGCTATTCTGTTTGTGTTATTTTCCTCCATCATATCAGGATTGGTAATCAGAGTCTAGGAGGGTATGGGTTAGTGTCAGGGATTCAGTATTTTGAATGGAAAATAGGAAAATGAATCCAATGTGTATGCAATTCTGTGCTACACAAAAATCTTCCCACTCTCATCAAGAACAATGCCTTGACATTACCTTTGCCCCAAGTAAGACACGATTCGAAGAGAAGAGTTAGAAAATCTGTGAATACATATATACAATGGAAAATGCTCAGGAGTTCACAACCTTGGAGGTGGTAGAGGAGTTTCCATAAGTAAGGGACAGGATAAACACTCCCCAAACATGGAGCTCTGCTGGCCTAAAGACTTCTTGGGAAACTGCCTCTGAGGTTGGACCCTTGAAATATATGTTGTTGTCAGGAGCTTTATCTTCCTTTGTAGTGAGACCATCAAAGCTTGGTCTGCATCTATGTGGCCTGGAGGACATGGTTTCTGATTTTCCAATGAACATGAGGCAGCAGTGCTGAATTCTCTCTTTGTAGGTCAACTGTGGCCACTGGGGTCTAAGTGTTTCCCCGTGTGGACTGTGAGGCCATTTGGTCATCCTCCACTTTTCCTGGTGTTTCTTGCTGCTTCACTGGGAGTTTCCTATTTGCTTCATGAAATACAACGAGTTCAACTGGGACACAGTGCTGGAGGGAGTTCTGTCACGTGTGCTGACTCAGGGTCCTAGGAGAATGCACCAACCAGGCTTCTATCCCACAGAGCTTGCCCCCTTGACCATAGCAACCTGATTCTGAACATTGCCCGGAAACCTCTCCATAGAACAAGATGCCTTTACATATAAGGGTCTGCTGGCTGCACCGTGTCAGTCACAAGCCATGTGGAAGCCAATGGCAGATCCACATGGCCCCACCACAGACGTTTTATCACACACCTGCACACCACTGCTCTAGGCCCACTAATCAGCAGGCTCCAACTTACTGGCATCTCTGTTCTACACCATTTTCATGAAACCCAGTCAATCAAGGCACTGTCTGGTACACTCATGATCAGCAACAGGACATCCAAAGGTTCTCCAGTGCCACGTGGTCATGGGAATTTCAAAAATTTCATGGTATTTATCAAGCCATTTCTCAAGGATGAACTTGGAGGCACTGTGGGTTTCTATTCATTCAGGAACCACTAAATGGTGAGGAAGCTCATTTCAATGAAAGCTCTGGAGAAACACTCAGAGGCAAGGCTTCCCAAGAGTGGCCTAAAGGTCACATCAAACCAGGCCCATTGAGCTCTACAATGTGAGGTCCCTGTGTGTTTTGACTCTCAATTATGGCAGCCAGGTCTTTAAGAATAAAATCATGTCATATCCTGGCTGAGATTCCCAGTGCTTTGTGGAAAGCCACCCTGGGCCTAGATCTCAGTTTCCAAGGGCAACTCTCATGCGTGGCCTCCTAAACTCCCAACACAATTCATGGCAATACTTCTCTGAGTTCAGTACCAGAACTCAGTCTCTAAGGGGAATCATGCCAGAGTTCAAGCCCAGGTGGACAAATCATCCCTTCCAACCGCCACAGAAATGACCACAATTCCAACCAAAACACTGCCATATGGCCCTCATCTTCTTCCATATAGACACTCATCATAACCTCTGGCTGGAGGTTTCCATGAGGGGGCAGCCCAAGACAGTGTCTAGAATAAGCTCCCTTGCCCCTCATTTGCCTAATGTCAGGGTGGCCTGTGAACCAGGAGTGATCAAATAAGCCTGCCATTAATACTGCTCTGCTTCTCCAAATGGAGGACTACTGACTTTCGGGTATAGATTCTTTCTGTGAATTGGAGACATGAGAAAACCCAAGAACCTATGGGATAGCCTCTGCAGGGCTTTGAAGAACTCATTTGACCCAAAGGATCCCTATTCTCACTTGATGGAGGTCAGGAACTTTCCAGAGGAAAGTGAGAGGCTTCATCCACAATGACTGCTCTTTTTGCCATTTTGGCTTTGGATGCACACATGGGATCTTTCTTTAATCCATCAGGTGCTGAGAATCTAAGCCACAGCCTCACACAGGGCCAAGAGGCAGATTCACACACTTCCCTTTGCAAAGGAATTAAGCAAAAAGCCACAGGTGATGCCCCTTCATTTCCATTTGAAAACTGTTTACTTCAGGCTTCACAAAGGGGTAGCCTGAGGCAAAGACCTTCCTGACATTCAGGGCAACAGAACAATAGGTAAGCAAAAGGCCCAAAGCAGGGTTTCTCCACTGACACTTTACTGGTCACACTGATTCCCTTCAGTTATCCAGTACACGGCCAAGTCACAGAGCTGGGAGGTGGTACATATCTTGGACACAAAACCATGAGCCAATTCTGGAGAGTGGCCAGAATTCAGTAAGAAAACAGGAACTTAGCAAGATAGTAGGTGTTGCCCATAGATAAGGCAAGCCCCAGTCCATTCATAAATTGGAAAGGATGAATGCTGGAAAGTTTTCTACTAGACAGGACGCATCCATTGATTCATTCTCTTTTCCAATGTCTACAACCAGGGATACAGTGGGATACACAGACATAGAAACACTCGCCTTGTCAAATGACTTACTAGAAACAGTCCACTCCAAACCAAACAAACTGCCTTTCCTACCTATTCTCAGAACATGAGACAAAACCATGAACTCACACCCACACCCACTAAGGCACCTCCTTCCCCCAAGTAGGTCTGTGACTATCTGGAGTGTCTTCTGACTGGTGGGCCATACAATGTTCCCCCAAAATGGCCCGTCCTCTCTCAGATCTGGCCTCCTTGGCCTACTCAATGAAGTTGTCAGGAGCCACCAGTGAGCCACTCACTACCTGCTTTCTCAGAACAGTCCCCTCTTCAGAGCTTTCCTGGCATTTGGTCATCCTCACATCAGTAGGTACCAAGAAAGACTGACTCTCTCCTTGGTAAATGCAAACAAGTCAGCCCACTGGGACTGGGACTGAAACTGGCTCTGGGTGCCTGGCTTCCTGGTTGCCAAGTTCAAAGAGTTCCATCACAAAAGAAGTGAGGTGAGGTCACTTCCTTCAGGAACTGAATGAGGTCACTGCCTTGGCAACCAAATTGTCCTAACAGTTGCTTCCAAGGGTCCTATGAGATGGAGGCTGCCCCTGCTTCCTGTGACACTTTCACAAGTTAGAATGGTATATCCTCCATAGGCACCCAGGAACAGCTTTCCACACAGGCCTGGTTTGGTCCATCTTGTCTACATTAAGAAGAGAGAGGCTCATACAGACACAACCCTTCATCCTGACCAGGTTGTTTGCCATGGAAGATGACTTTTGCTCTCTCATGTCCTTCAGAGCTGCCTACTTCTTCTCCGGGGATCATTTCTGCATGGACCTTTGAGTTCTCAGCAGGTGGAAGATCCCCTACATTCCTCTATTGTAAGACCAACTCTGTCCCTGCTCTTCTGTAAAGTTGGATTGAGGGAACAGTGTATGTTTAGGGGTAAGAACATGTTTGATTTGGGTTAGGAATCATTCTACTGGATGAAGAATGGTATTGGGAACCTGCGATATATATATAATAATGTATAGGTGAAGTATATGTATGACAACAGAAATCTAAGTAAGCTTTGAAGCCCAGAAGGGCATTGGGCCCTTGACTGGGATACTTAGCTTTGAATTACATTCTGCACAGATGTCTCAGATCAATTGATATACAATGGCATAAGACCTTGTACCTTGGATGATTGAATGTGGAAGAGAACATTAAGTCAAAAAGGGATAGTAGGTAGGATTAGGAAGATAGTCAGTAGGTTTAGGAAGAAGAGTGAGTATAACATTTGGACCAAAAGTTCTTTAGCAGTAGGGTGTCAGTTAGAGAGTAGATGTAAATGTCAGCACATGTGAAGAGTCAGTCACAATAATGAATATGGGAAATTAGGTAGGAGAGCAGATATCAATAGATACATTGGGAAATCAGTCAAAGTATAAAGTGAGTGATAGGATTAGATATTTTCAACAGGGTTGAGGTTGAATATGTACTCTTAGGACGAAGCAACTGTGTAGTCACCAATAGGATTGACATTTGAGAGCATTAGGCCCCTGGACAAGGATGAGTTTAGTAATCCATGCTCACTTTCCATTTAGACTTTGGTACAATCATAAGTGTCAACTTTGCATTATGTGTCCAGAATATCACTGTGATCAAATGTATATGTAGATCAGGTGACATGAGTATTTCTTCCACCATTTCTGGGAGCAATATCTTGAAGACGTGTTGATTAGTATTTGGGGGCACCAATAGGTGTACCTTGTGTCTATGAATATAGAGATAATGCATGAATAGACCATACTGTGAATAAATACTATAACTGGTTCCAATTTACATAATGGATTGAACTGATACCTGAAAATATATAGGAAATCTAATATTGATACACAATCATTCATTCCAACCAGTTATATATCTAATGGTAATATTAGGGTTCTGGTTTACCATGAAGGCTGTGTGAGATTTGCTTGAAAAGTGATTATGGAAATCGAAAATAATGTGTTTGGAAAGAAGTCTCATGAAAAGGCCAGTCCAGAAATATACAGGAGTACATGTGTTCTGAAGCAGGAAGTGATTGAAAGTGAACCAAATGCCTGTAAATTGGTGAACTTGTGGATGAAATATATATCCTATGATGTGCATCAACTGAAGAAATAGTGATGTACCAGTGTCGAAAAAAAAGAAAAGTCAAAATACACATCATGCATCATAGGAATCTACTTGCATTGATGCTAAACTCGGTCAGTTACTGTAGAAATATTAGGATTTCTAAGGACCATTCACTAGGAAACAAATGTGTATTTCAGGTGGATGAATATTTCTGAGAATAATCTTTGGAAAAGATGATTATAAATCCACATACATGAACATGAATGAATTTAGGGAGTGTATAATAAGACACATATATTTCATACTTTGAAAAATCTGGAGAGAGAGACTGTGTGTGTGTGTGTGTGTGTGTTTGTGTATATATATATATATATATATATATATATATATATATATATATATTTATATATATACACATACATTCAAACAATACAAACACACAGAGACTTTAAAACGTCGAAATATATATGCCAATCAAAATTCATCATGAAATATGTATCATCCACAGATCCAAAAATATTTAATTTACTGAACATGGATTTATGTATCATGTTGTTCAAGTAGAAAGCTCACCCATAGGTTGAATTTTCAGTTCCAACAGCATTTACGAGGAGTGATCTCTTCTCACAATTTGTATCTGCCATGTCAGCCTCCTCACAAGAATGTACGTGGGATACCAGGTAGGATTCTATATGTGCATGTAAAAATACATGTGCTGAATAGGCTACAGAGAAAGGGAGACAGGAATTCACATACTTGTTAACTTTACAAACACATGGAGAACTACTTCTCTTAAATTGGACTAGATTTATAACACCTAGCCTTTATAATGCCAAAGGAAAGTCCAATTATACACCATGCCTCCTCTGAACTGCATGTATTGCTATTCTGTTTGTGTTATTTTCCTCCATCATATCAGGATTGGTAATCAGAGTCTAGGAGGGTATGGGTTAGTGTCAGGGATTCAGTATTTTTAATGGAAAATAGGAAAATGAATCCAATGTGTATGCAATTCTGTGCTACACAAAAATCTTCCCACTCTCATCAAGAACAATGCCTTGACATTACCTTTGCCCCAAGTAAGACACGATTCGAAGAGAAGAGTTAGAAAATCTGTGAATACATATATACAATGGAAAATGCTCAGGAGTTCACAACCTTGGAGGTGGTAGAGGAGTTTCCATAAGTAAGGGACAGGATAAACACTCCCCAAACATGGAGCTCTGCTGGCCTAAAGACTTCTTGGGAAACTGCCTCTGAGGTTGGACCCTTGAAATATATGTTGTTGTCAGGAGCTTTATCTTCCTTTGTAGTGAGACCATCAAAGCTTGGCCTGCATCTATGTGGCCTGGAGGACATGGTTTCTGATTTTCCAATGAACATGAGGCAGCAGTGCTGAATTCTCTCTTTGTAGGTCAACTGTGGCCACTGGGGTCTAAGTGTTTCCCCGTGTGGACTGTGAGGCCATTTGGTCATCCTCCACTTTTCCTGGTGTTTCTTGCTGCTTCACTGGGAGTTTCCTATTTGCTTCATGAAATACAAGGAGTTCAACTGGGACACAGTGCTGGAGGGAGTTCTGTCACGTGTGCTGACTCAGGGTCCTAGGAGAAGGCACCAACCAGGCTTCTATCCCACAGAGCTTGCCCCCTTGACCATAGCAACCTGATTCTGAACATTGCCCGGAAACCTCTCCATAGAACAAGATGCCTTTACGTATAAGGGTCTGCTGGCTGCACCGTGTCAGTCACAAGCCATGTGGAAGCCAATGGCAGATCCACATGGCCCCACCACAGATGTTTTATCACACACCTGCACACCACTGCTCTAGGCCCACTAATCAGCAGGCTCCAACTTACTGGCATCTCTGTTCTACACCATTTTCATGAAACCCAGTCAATCAAGGCACTGTCTGGTACACTCATGATCAGCAACAGGACACCCAAAGGTTCTCCAGTGCCACGTGGTCATGGGAATTTCAAAAATTTCATGGTATTTATCAAGCCATTTCTCAAGGATGAACTTGGAGGCACTGTGGGTTTCTATTCATTCAGGAACCACTAAATGGTGAGGAAGCTCATTTCAATGAAAGCTCTGGAGAAACACTCAGAGGCAAGGCTTCCCAAGAGTGGCCAAAAGGTCACATCAAGCCAGGCCCATTGAGGTCTACAATGTGAGGTCCCTGTGTGTTTTGACTCTCAATTATGGCTGCCAGGTCTTTAAGAATAAAATCATGTGATATCCTGGCTGAGATTCCCAGTGCTCTGTGGAAAGCCACCCTGGGCCTAGATCTCAGTTTCCAAGGGCAACTCTCATGCGTGGCCTCCTAAAATCCCAACACAATTCATGGCAATACTTCTCTGAGATCAGTACCAGAACTCAGTCTCTAAGGGGAATCACGCCAGAGTTCAAGCCCAGGTGGACAAATCATCCCTTCCAACCGCCACAGAAATGACTACAATTCCAACCAAAACACTGCCACATGGCCCTCATCTTCTTCCATATAGACACTCATCATAACCTCTGGCTGGAGGTTTCCATGAGGGGGCAGCCCAAGACAGTGTCTAGAATAAGCTCCCTTGCCCCTCATTTGCCTAATATCAGGGTGGCCTGTGAACCAGGAGTGATCAAATAAGCCTGCCATTAATACTGCTCTGCTTCTCCAAATGGAGGACTACTCACTTTCGGGTATAGATTCTTTCTGTGAATTGGAGACATGAGAAAACCCAAGAACCTATGGGATAGCCTCTGCAGGGCTTTGAAGAACTCATTTGACCCAAAGGATCCCTATTCTCACTTGATGGAGGTCAGGAACTTTCCAGAGGAAAGTGAGAGGCTTCATCCACAATGACTGCTCTTTTTGCCATTTTGGCTTTGGATGCACACATGGGATCTTTCTTTAATCCATCAGGTGCTGAGAATCTAAGCCACAGCCTCACACAGGGCCAAGAGGCTGATTCACACACTTCCCTTTGCAAAGGAATTAAGCAAAAAGCCACAGGTGATGCCCCTTCATTTCCATTTGAAAACTGTTTACTTCAGGCTTCACAAAGGGGTAGCCTGAGGCAAAGACCTTCCTGAGAGTCAGGGCAACAGAACAATAGGTAAGCAAAAGGCCCAAAGCAGGGTTTCTCCACTGACACTTTACTGGTCACACTGATATCTGAGTTTTCTGAGATGCTTGCCATTCCCTTCAGTTATCCAGTACAAGGCCAAGTCACAGAGCTGGGAGGTGGTACATATCTTGGACACAAAACCATGAGCCAATTCTGGAGAGTGGCCAGAATTCAGGAAGAAAACAGGAACTTAGCAAGATAGTAGGTGTTGCCCATAGATAAGGCAAGCCCCAGTCCATTCATAAATTGGAAAGGATGAATGCTGGAAAGTTTTCTACTAGACAGGACGCATCCATTGATTCATTCTCTTTTCCAGTGTCTACAACCAGGGATACAGTGGGATACACAGACATAGAAACACTCGCCTTGTCAAATGACTTACTAGAAACAGTCCACTCCAAACCAAACAAACTGCCTTTCCTACCTATTCTCAGAACATGAGACAAAACCATGAACTCACACCCACACCCACTAAGGCACCTCCTTCCCCCAAGTAGGTCTGTGACTATCTGGAGTGTCTTCTGACTGGTGGGCCATACAATGTACCCCCAAAATGGCCCGTCCTCTCTCAGATCTGGCCTCCTTGGCCTACTCAATGAAGTTGTCAGGAGACACCAGTGAGCCACTCACTACCTGCTTTCTCAGAAAAGTCCCCTCTTCAGAGCTTTCCTGGCATTTGGTCATCCTCACATCAGTAGGTACCAAGAAAGACTGACTCTCTCCTTGGTAAATGCAAACAAGTCAGCCCACTGGGACTGGGACTGAAACTGGCTCTGGGTGCCTGGCTTCCTGGTTGCCAAGTTCAAAGAGTTCCATCACAAAAGAAGTGAGGTGAGGTCACTTCCTTCAGGAACTGAATGAGGTCACTGCCTTGGCAACCAAATTGTCCTAACAGTTGCTTCCAAGGGTCCTATGAGATGGAGGCTGCCCCTGCTTCCTGTGACACTTTCACAAGTTAGAATGGTATATCCTCCATAGGCACCCAGGAACAGCTTTCCACACAGGCCTGGTTTGGTCCATCTTGTCTACATTAAGAAGAGAGAGGCTCATACAGACACAACCCTTCATCCTGACCAGGTTGTTTGCCATGGAAGATGACTTTTGCTCTCTCATGTCCTTCAGAGCTGCCTACTTCTTCTCCGGGGATCATTTCTGCATGGACCTTTGAGTTCTCAGCAGGTGGAAGATCCCCTACATTCCTCTATTGTAAGACCAACTCTGTCCCTGCTCTTCTGTAAAGTTGGATTGAGGGAACAGTGTATGGTTAGGGGTAAGAACATGTTTGATTTGGGTTAGGAATCATTCTACTGGATGAAGAATGGTATTGGGAACCTGCGATATATATATAATAATGTATAGGTGAAGTATATGTATGACAACAGAAATCTAAGTAAGCTTTGAAGCCCAGAAGGGCATTGGGCCCTTGACTGGGATACTTAGCTTTGAATTACATTCTGCACAGATGTCTCAGATCAATTGATATACAATGGCATAAGACCTTGTACCTTGGATGATTGAATGTGGAAGAGAACATCCAGTCAAAAAGGGATAGTAGGTAGGATTAGGAAGATAGTCAGTAGGTTTAGGAAGAAGAGTGAGTATAACATTTGGACCAAAATTTCTTTAGCAGTAGGGTGTCAGTTAGAGAGTAGATGTAAATGTCAGCACATGTGAAGAGTCAGTCACAATAATGAATATGGGAAATTAGGTAGGAGAGCAGATATCAATAGATACATTGGGAAATCAGTCAAAGTATAAAGTGAGTGATAGGATTAGATATTTTCAACAGGGTTGAGGTTGAATATGTACTCTTAGGACGAAGCAACTGTGTAGTCACCAATAGGATTGACATTTGAGAGCATTAGGCCCCTGGACAAGGATGAGTTTAGTAATCCATGCTCACTTTCCATTTAGACTTTGGTACAATCATAAGTGTGAACTCTGCATTATGTGTCCAGAATATCACTGTGATCAAATGTATATGTAGATCAGGTGACATGAGTATTTCTTCCACCATTTCTGGGAGCAATATCTTGAAGACGTGTTGATTAGTATTTGGGGGCACCAATAGGTGTACCTTGTGTCTATGAATATAGAGATAATGCATGAATAGACCATACTGTGAATAAATAGTATAACTGGTTCCAATTTACATAATGGATTGAACTGATACCTGAAAATATATAGGAAATCTAATATTGATACACAATCATTCATTCCAACCAGTTATATATCTAATGGTAATATTAGGGTTCTGGTTTACCATGAAGGCTGTGTGAGATTTGCTTGAAAAGTGATTATGGAAATCGAAAATAATGTGTTTGGAAAGAAGTCTCATGAAAAGGCCAGTCCAGAAATATACAGGAGTACATGTGTTCTGAAGCAGGAAGTGATTGAAAGTGAACCAAATGCCTGTAAATTGGTGAACTTGTGGATGAAATATATATCCTATGATGTGCATCAACTGAAGAAATAGTGATGTACCAGTGTCGAAAAAAAAGAAACGTCAAAATACACATCATGTATCATAGGAATCTACTTGCATTGATGCTAAACTCGGTCAGTTACTGTAGAAATATTAGGATTTCTAAGGACCATTCACTAGGAAACAAATGTGTATTTCAGGTGGATGAATATTTCTGAGAATAATCTTTGGAAAAGATGATTATAAATCCACATACATGAACATGAATGAATTTAGGGAGTGTATAATAAGACACATATATTTCATACTTTGAAAAATCTGGAGAGAGAGACTGTGTGTGTGTGTGTGTGTGTGAGTGTGTGTGTGTGTGTTTGTGTATATATATATATATATATATATATATATATATATATATATCATACATTCAAACAATACAAACACAGAGACTTTAAAAAGTCGAAATATATATGCCAATCAAAATTCATCATGAAATATGTATCATCCACAGATCCAAAAATATTTAATTTACTGAACATGGATTTATGTATCATGTTGTTCAAGTAGAAAGCTCACCCATAGGTTGAATTTTCAGTTCCAACAGCATTTACGAGGAGTGATCTCTTCTCACAATTTGTATCTGCCATGTCAGCCTCCTCACAAGAATGTACGTGGGATACCAGGTAGGATTCTATATGTGCATGTAAAAATACATGTGCTGAATAGGCTACAGAGAAAGGGAGACAGGAATTCACATACTTGTTAACTTTACAAACACATGGAGAACTACTTCTCTTAAATTGGACTAGATTTATAACACCTAGCCTTTATAATGCCAAAGGAAAGTCCAATTATACACCATGCCTCCTCGGAACTGCATGTATTGCTATTCTGTTTGTGTTATTTTCCTCCATCATATCAGGATTGGTAATCAGAGTCTAGGAGGGTATGGGTTAGTGTCAGGGATTCAGTATTTTGAATGGAAAATAGGAAAATGAATCCAATGTGTATGCAATTCTGTGCTACACAAAAACCTTCCCACTCTCATCAAGAACAATGCCTTGACATTACCTTTGCCCCAAGTAAGACACGATTCGAAGAGAAGAGTTAGAAAATCTGTGAATACATATATACAATGGAAAATGCTCAGGAGTTCACAACCTTGGAGGTGGTAGAGGAGTTTCCATAAGTAAGGGACAGGATAAACACTCCCCAAACATGGAGCTCTGCTGGCCTAAAGACTTCTTGGGAAACTGCCTCTGAGGTTGGACCCTTGAAATATATGTTGTTGTCAGGAGCTTTATCTTCCTTTGTAGTGAGACCATCAAAGCTTGGTCTGCATCTATGTGGCCTGGAGGACATGGTTTCTGATTTTCCAATGAACATGAGGCAGCAGTGCTGAATTCTCTCTTTGTAGGTCAACTGTGGCCACTGGGGTCTAAGTGTTTCCCCGTGTGGACTGTGAGGCCATTTGGTCATCCTCCACTTTTCCTGGTGTTTCTTGCTGCTTCACTGGGAGTTTCCTATTTGCTTCATGAAATACAACGAGTTCAACTGGGACACAGTGCTGGAGGGAGTTCTGTCACGTGTGCTGACTCAGGGTCCTAGGAGAATGCACCAACCAGGCTTCGATCCCACAGAGCTTGCCCCCTTGACCATAGCAACCTGATTCTGAACATTGCCCGGAAACCTCTCCATAGAACAAGATGCCTTTACATATAAGGGTCTGCTGGCTGCACCGTGTCAGTCACAAGCCATGTGGAAGCCAATGGCAGATCCACATGGCCCCACCACAGATGTTTTATCACACACCTGCACACCACTGCTCTAGGCCCACTAATCAGCAGGCTCCAACTTACTGGCATATCTGTGCTACACCATTTTCATGAAACCCAGTCAATCAAGGCACTGTCTGGTACACTCATGATCAGCAACAGGACATCCAAAGGTTCTCCAGTGCCACGTGGTCATGGGAATTTCAAAAATTTCATGGTATTTATCAAGCCATTTCTCAAGGATGAACTTGGAGGCACTGTGGGTTTCTATTCATTCAGGAACCACTAAATGGTGAGGAAGCTCATTTCAATGAAAGCTCTGGAGAAACACTCAGAGGCAAGGCTTCCCAAGAGTGGCCAAAAGGTCACATCAAGCCAGGCCCATTGAGGTCTACAATGTGAGGTCCCTGTGTGTTTTGACTCTCAATTATGGCTGCCAGGTCTTTAAGAATAAAATCATGTGATATCCTGGCTGAGATTCCCAGTGCTCTGTGGAAAGCCACCCTGGGCCTAGATCTCAGTTTCCAAGGGCAACTCTCATGCGTGGCCTTCTAAAATCCCAACACAATTCATGGCAATACTTCTCTGAGTTCAGTACCAGAACTCAGTCTCTAAGGGGAATCACGCCAGAGTTCAAGCCCAGGTGGACAAAGTCATCCCTTCCAACCGCCACAAAAATGACCACAATTCCAACCAAAACACTACCACATGGCCCTCATCTTCTTCCATATAGACACTCATCATAACCTCTGGCTGGAGGTTTCCATGAGGGGCCAGCCCAAGACAGTGTCTAGAATAAGCTCCCTTGCCCCTCATTTGCCTAATGTCAGGGTGGCCTGTGAACCAGGAGTGATCAAATAAGCCTGCCACTAATACTGCTCTGCTTCTCCAAATTGAGGACTACTGACTTTCGGGTATAGATTCTTTCTGTGAATTGGAGACATGAGAAAACCCAAGAACCTATGGGATAGCCTCTGCAGGGCTTTGAAGAACTCATTTGACCCAAAGGATCTCTATTCTCACTTGATGGGGGTCAGGAACTTTCCAGAGGAAAGTGAGAGGCTTCATCCACAATGACTGCTCTGTTTGCCATTTTGGCTTTGGATGCACACATGGGATCTTTCTTTAATCCATCAGGTGCTGAGAATCTAAGCCACAGCCTCACACAGGGCCAAGAGGCTGATTCACACACATCCCTTTGCAAAGGAATTAAGCAAAAAGCCACAGGTGATGCCCCTTCATTTCCATTTGAAAACTGTTTACTTCAGGCTTCACAAAGGGGTAGCCTGAGGCAAAGACCTTCCTGACATTCAGGGCAACAGAACAATAGGTAAGCAAAAGGCCCAAAGCAGGGTTTCTCCACTGACACTTTACTGGTCACACTGATATCTGAGTTTTCTGAGATGCTTGCCATTCCCTTCAGTTATCCAGTACATGGCCATGTCACAGAGCTGGGAGGTGGTACATATCTTGGACACAAAACCATGAGCCAATTCTGGAGAGTGGCCAGAATTCAGGAAGAAAACAGGAACTTAGCAAGATAGTAGGTGTTGCCCATAGATAAGGCAAGCCCCAGTCCATTCATAAATTGGAAAGGATGAATGCTGGAAAGTTTTCTACTAGACAGGACGCATCCATTGATTCATTCTCTTTTCCAGTGTCTACAACCAGGGATACAGTGGGATACACAGACATAGAAACACTCGCCTTGTCAAATGACTTACTAGAAACAGTCCACTCCAAACCAAACAAACTGCCTTTCCTACCTATTCTCAGAACATGAGACAAAACCATAAACTCACACCCACACCCACTAAGGCACCTCCTTCCCCCAAGTAGGTCTGTGACTATCTGGAGTGTCTTCTGACTGGTGGGCCATACAATGTTCCCCCAAAATGGCCCGTCCTCTCTCAGATCTGGCCTCCTTGGCCTACTCAATGAAGTTGTCAGGAGACACCAGTGAGCCACTCACTACCTGCTTTCTCAGAAAAGTCCCCTCTTCAGAGCTTTCCTGGCATTTGGTCATCCTCACATCAGTAGGTACCAAGAAAGACTGACTCTCTCCTTGGTAAATGCAAACAAGTCAGCCCACTGGGACTGGGACTGAAACTGGCTCTGGGTGCCTGGCTTCCTGGTTGCCAAGTTCAAAGAGTTCCATCACAAAAGAAGTGAGGTGAGGTCACTTCCTTCAGGAACTGAATGAGGTCACTGCCTTGGCAACCAAATTGTCCTAACAGTTGCTTCCAAGGGTCCTATGAGATGGAGGCTGCCCCTGCTTCCTGTGACACTTTCACAAGTTAGAATGGTATATCCTCCATAGGCACCCAGGAACAGCTTTCCACACAGGCCTGGTTTGGTCCATCTTGTCTACATTAAGAAGAGAGAGGCTCATACAGACACAACCCTTCATCCTGACCAGGTTGTTTGCCATGGAAGATGACTTTTGCTCTCTCATGTCCTTCAGAGCTGCCTACTTCTTCTCCAGGGATCATTTCTGCATGGACCTTTGAGTTCTCAGCAGGTGGAAGATCCCCTACATTCCTCTATTGTAAGACCAACTCTGTCCCTGCTCTTCTGTAAAGTTGGATTGAGGGAACAGTGTATGGTTAGGGGTAAGAACATGTTTGATTTGGGTTAGGAATCATTCTACTGGATGAAGAATGGTATTGGGAACCTGCGATATATATAATAATGTATAGGTGAAGTATATGTATGACAACAGAAATCTAAGTAAGCTTTGAAGCCCAGAAGGGCATTGGGCCCTTGACTGGGATACTTAGCTTTGAATTACATTCTGCACAGATGTCTCAGATAAATTGATATACAATGGCATAAGACCTTGTACCTTGGATGATTGAATGTGGAAGAGAACATCCAGTCAAAAAGGGATAGTAGGTAGGATTAGGAAGATAGTCAGTAGGTTTAGGAAGAAGAGTGAGTATAACATTTGGACCAAAAGTTCTTTAGCAGTAGGGTGTCAGTTAGAGAGTAGATGTAAATGTCAGCACATGTGAAGAGTCAGTCACAATAATGAATATGGGAAATTAGGTAGGAGAGCAGATATCAATAGAGACATTGGGAAATCAGTCAAAGTATAAAGTGAGTGATAGGATTAGATATTTTCAACAGGGTTGAGGTTGAATATGTACTCTTAGGACGAAGCAACTGTGTAGTCACCAATAGGATTGACATTTGAGAGCATTAGGCCCCTGGACAAGGATGTGTTTAGTAATCCATGCTCACTTTCCATTTACACTTTGGTACAATCATAAGTGTGAACTTTGCATTATGTGTCCAGAATATCACTGTGATCAAATGTATATGTAGATCAGGTGACATGAGTATTTCTTCCACCGTTTATGGGAGCAATATCTTGAAGACGTGTTGATTAGTATTTGGGGGCACCAATAGGTGTACCTTGTGTCTATGAATATAGAGATAATGCATGAATAGACCATACTGTGAATAAATAGTATAACTGGTTCCAATTTACATAATGGATTGAACTGATACCTGAAAATATATAGGAAATCTAATATTGATACACAATCATTCATTCCAACCAGTTATATATCTAATGGTAATATTAGGGTTCTGGTTTACCATGAAGGCTGTGTGAGATTTGCTTGAAAAGTGATTATGGAAATCGAAAATAATGTGTTTGGAAAGAAGTCTCATGAAAAGGCCAGTCCAGAAATATACAGGAGTACATGTGTTCTGAAGCAGGAAGTGATTGAAAGTGAACCAAATGCCTGTAAATTTGTGAACTTGTGGATGAAATATATATCCTATGATGTGCATCAACTGAAGAAATAGTGATGTACCAGTGTCGAAAAAAAAAAGAAACGTCAAAATACACATCATGTATCATCGGAATCTACTTGCAATATCTTGAAGACGTGTTGATTAGTATTTGGGGGCACCAATAGGTGTACCTTGTGTCTATGAATATAGAGATAATGCATGAATAGACCATACTGTGAATAAATAGTATAACTGGTTCCAATTTACATAATGGATTGAACTGATACCTGAAAATATATAGGAAATCTAATATTGATACACAATCATTCATTCCAACCAGTTATATATCTAATGGTAATATTAGGGTTCTGGTTTACCATGAAGGCTGTGTGAGATTTGCTTGAAAAGTGATTATGGAAATCGTAAATAATGTGCTTGGAAAGAAGTCTCATGAAAAGGCCAGTCCAGAAATATACAGGAGTACATGTGTTCTGAAGCAGGAAGTGATTGAAAGTGAACCAAATGCCTGTAAATTTGTGAACTTGTGGATGAAATATATATCCTATGATGTGCATCAACTGAAGAAATAGTGATGTACCAGTGTCGAAAAAAAAAGAAACGTCAAAATACACATCATGTATCATAGGAATCTACTTGCATTGATGCTAAACTCGGTCAGTTACTGTAGAAATATTAGGATTTCTAAGGACCATTCACTAGGAAACAAATGTGTATTTCAGGTGGATGAATATTTCTGAAAATAATCTTTGGAAAAGATGATTATAAATCCACATACATGAACATGAATGAATTTAGGGAGTGTATAATAAGACACATATATTTCATACTTTGAAAAATCTGGAGAGAGAGACTGTGTGTGTGTGTGTGTGTGTGTTTGTGTGTATATATATATATATATATATATATATATATATATATACATACATTCAAACAATACAAACACACAGAGACTTTAAAAAGTCGAAATATATATGGCAATCAAAATTCATCATGAAATATGTATCATCCACAGATCCAAAAATATTTAATTTACTGAACATGGATTTATGTATCATGTTGTTCAAGTAGAAAGCTCACCCATAGGTTGAATTTTCAGTTCCAACAGCATTTACGAGGAGTGATCTCTTCTCACAATTTGTATCTGCCATGTCAGCCTCCTCACAAGAATGTACGTGGGATACCAGGTAGGATTCTATATGTGCATGTAAAAATACATGTGCTGAATAGGCTACAGAGAAAGGGAGACAGGAATTGACATACTTGTTAACTTTACAAACACATGGAGAACTACTTCTCTTAAATTGGACTAGATTTATAACACCTAGCCTTTATAATGCCAAAGGAAAGTCCAATTATACACCATGCCTCCTCTGAACTGCATGTATTGCTATTCTGTTTGTGTTATTTTCCTCCATCATATCAGGATTGGTAATCAGAGTCTAGGAGGGTATGGGTTAGTGTCAGGGATTCAGTATTTTGAATGGAAAATAGGAAAATGAATCCAATGTGTATGCAATTCTGTGCTACACAAAAATCTTCCCACTCTCATCAAGAACAATGCCTTGACATTACCTTTGCCCCAAGTAAGACACGATTCGAAGAGAAGAGTTAGAAAATCTGTGAATACATATATACAATGGAAAATGCTCAGGAGTTCACAACCTTGGAGGTGGTAGAGGAGTTTCCATAAGTAAGGGACAGGATAAACACTCCCCAAACATGGAGCTCTGCTGGCCTAAAGACTTCTTGGGAAACTGCCTCTGAGGTTGGACCCTTGAAATATATGTTGTTGTCAGGAGCTTTATCTTCCTTTGTAGTGAGACCATCAAAGCTTGGTCTGCATCTATGTGGCCTGGAGGACATGGTTTCTGATTTTCCAATGAACATGAGGCAGCAGTGCTGAATTCTCTCTTTGTAGGTCAACTGTGGCCACTGGGGTCTAAGTGTTTCCCCGTGTGGACTGTGAGGCCATTTGGTCATCCTCCACTTTTCCTGGTGTTTCTTGCTGCTTCACTGGGAGTTTCCTATTTGCTTCATGAAATACAAGGAGTTCAACTGGGACACAGTGCTGGAGGGAGTTCTGTCACGTGTGCTGACTCAGGGTCCTAGGAGAATGCACCAACCAGGCTTCTATCCCACAGAGCTTGCCCCCTTGACCATAGCAACCTGATTCTGAACATTGCCCAGAAACCTCTCCATAGAACAAGATGCCTTTACATATAAGGGTCTGCTGGCTGCACCGTGTCAGTCACAAGCCATGTGGAAGCCAATGGCAGATCCACATGGCCCCACCACAGATGTTTTATCACACACCTGCACACCACTGCTCTAGGCCCACTAATCAGCAGGCTCCAACTTACTGGCATCTCTGTTCTACACCATTTTCATGAAACCCAGTCAATCAAGGCACTGTCTGGTACACTCATGATCAGCAACAGGACATCCAAAGGTTCTCCAGTGCCACGTGGTCATGGGAATTTCAAAAATTTCATGGTATTTATCAAGCCATTTCTCAAGGATGAACTTGGAGGCACTGTGGGTTTCTGTTCATTCAGGAACCACTAAATGGTGAGGAAGCTCAATTCAATGAAAGCTCTGGAGAAACACTCAGAGGCAAGGCTTCCCAAGAGTGGCCAAAAGGTCACATCAAGCCAGGCCCATTGAGGTCTACAATGTGAGGTCCCTGTGTGTTTTGACTCTCAATTATGGCTGCCAGGTCTTTAAGAATAAAATCATGTGATATCCTGGCTGAACTTCCCAGTGCTCTGTGGAAAGCCACCATGGGCCTAGATCTCAGTTTCCAAGGGCAACTCTCATGCGTGGCCTCCTAAAATCCCAACACAATTCATGGCAATACTTCTCTGAGATCAGTACCAGAACTCAGTCTCTAAGGGGAATCACGCCAGAGTTCAAGCCCAGGTGGACAAAGTCATCCCTTCCAACCGCCACAGAAATGACCACAATTCCAACCAAAACACTGCCACATGGCCCTCATCTTCTTCCATATAGACACTCATCATAACCTCTGGCTGGAGGTTTCCATGAGGGGGCTGCCCAAGACAGTGTCTAGAATAAGCTCCCTTGCCCCTCATTTGCCTAATGTCAGGGTGGCCTGTGAACCCGGAGTGATCAAATAAGCCTGCCATTAATACTGCTCTGCTTCTCCAAATTGAGGACTACTGACTTTCGGGTATAGATTCTTTCTGTGAATTGGAGACATGAGAAAACCCAAGAACCTATGGGATAGCCTCTGCAGGGCTTTGAAGAACTCATTTGACCCAAAGGATCCCTATTCTCACTTGATGGAGGTCAGGAACTTTCCAGAGGAAAGTGAGAGGCTTCATCCACAATGACTGCTCTGTTTGCCATTTTGGCTTTGGATGCACACATGGGATCTTTCTTTAATCCATCAGGTGCTGAGAATCTAAGCCACAGCCTCACACAGGGCCAAGAGGCTGATTCACACACATCCCTTTGCAAAGGAATTAAGCAAAAAGCCACAGGTGATGCCCCTTCATTTCCATTTGAAAACTGTTTACTTCAGGCTTCACAAAGGGGTAGCCTGAGGCAAAGACCTTCCTGAGAGTCAGGGCAACAGAACAATAGGTAAGCAAAAGGCCCAAAGCAGGGTTTCTCCACTGACACTTTACTGGTCACACTGATATCTGAGTTTTCTGAGATGCTTGCCATTCCCTTCAGTTATCCAGTACACGGCCATGTCACAGAGCTGGGAGGTGGTACATATCTTGGACACAAAACCATGAGCCAATTCTGGAGAGTGGCCAGAATTCAGGAAGAAAACAGGAACTTAGCAAGATAGTAGGTGTTGCCCATAGATAAGGCAAGCCCCAGTCCATTCATAAATTGGAAAGGATGAATGCTGGAAAGTTTTCTACTAGACAGGACGCATCCATTGATTCATTCTCTTTTCCAATGTCTACAACCAGGGATACAGTGGGATACACAGACATAGAAACACTCGCCTTGTCAAATGACTTACTAGAAACAGTCCACTCCAAACCAAACAAACTGCCTTTCCTACCTATTCTCAGAACATGAGACAAAACCATAAACTCACACCCACACCCACTAAGGCACCTCCTTCCCCCAAGTAGGTCTGTGACTATCTGGAGTGTCTTCTGACTGGTGGGCCATACAATGTTCCCCCAAAATGGCCCGTCCTCTCTCAGATCTGGCCTCCTTGGCCTACTCAATGAAGTTGTCAGGAGACACCAGTGAGCCACTCACTACCTGCTTTCTCAGAAAAGTCCCCTCTTCAGAGCTTTCCCGGCATTTGGTCATCCTCACATCAGTAGGTACCAAGAAAGACTGACTCTCTCCTTGGTAAATGCAAACAAGTCAGCCCACTGGGACTGGGACTGAAACTGGCTCTGGGTGCCTGGCTTCCTGGTTGCCAAGTTCAAAGAGTTCCATCACAAAAGAAGTGAGGTGAGGTCACTTCCTTCAGGAACTGAATGAGGTCACTGCCTTGGCAACCAAATTGTCCTAACAGTTGCTTCCAAGGGTCCTATGAGATGGAGGCTGCCCCTGCTTCCTGTGACACTTTCACAAGTTAGAATGGTATATCCTCCATAGGCACCCAGGAACAGCTTTCCACACAGGCCTGGTTTGGTCCATCTTGTCTACATTAAGAAGAGAGAGGCTCATACAGACACAACCCTTCATCCTGACCAGGTTGTTTGCCATGGAAGATGACTTTTGCTCTCTCATGTCCTTCAGAGCTGCCTACTTCTTCTCCGGGGATCATTTCTGCATGGACCTTTGAGTTCTCAGCAGGTGGAAGATCCCCTACATTCCTCTATTGTAAGACCAACTCTGTCCCTGCTCTTCTGTAAAGTTGGATTGAGGGAACAGTGTATGTTTAGGGGTAAGAACATGTTTGATTTGGGTTAGGAATCATTCTACTGGATGAAGAATGGTATTGGGAACCTGCGATATATATAATAATGTATAGGTGAAGTATATGTATGACAACAGAAATCTAAGTAAGCTTTGAAGCCCAGAAGGGCATTGGGCCCTTGACTGGGATACTTAGCTTTGAATTACATTCTGCACAGATGTCTCAGATAAATTGATATACAATGGCATAAGACCTTGTACCTTGGATGATTGAATGTGGAAGAGAACATCCAGTCAAAAAGGGATAGTAGGTAGGATTAGGAAGATAGTCAGTAGGTTTAGGAAGAAGAGTGAGTATAACATTTGGACCAAAAGTTCTTTAGCAGTAGGGTGTCAGTTAGAGAGTAGATGTAAATGTCAGCACATGTGAAGAGTCAGTCACAATAATGAAAATGGGAAATTAGGTAGGAGAGCAGATATCAATAGAGACATTGGGAAATCAGTCAAAGTATAAAGTGAGCGATAGGATTAGATATTTTCAACAGGGTTGAGGTTGAATATGTACTCTTAGGACGAAGCAACTGTGTAGTCACCAATAGGATTGACATTTGAGAGCATTAGGCCCCTGGACAAGGATGTGTTTAGTAATCCATGCTCACTTTCCATTTACACTTTGGTACAATCATAAGTGTGAACTTTGCATTATGTGTCCAGAATATCACTGTGATCAAATGTATATGTAGATCAGGTGACATGAGTATTTCTTCCACCATTTCTGGGAGCAATATCTTGAAGACGTGTTGATTAGTATTTGGGGGCACCAATAGGTGTACCTTGTGTCTATGAATATAGAGATAATGCATGAATAGACCATACTGTGAATAAATAGTATGACTGGTTCCAATTTACATAATGGATTGAACTGATACCAGAAAATATATAGGAAATCTAATATTGATACACAATCATTCATTCCAACCAGTTATATATCTAATGGTAATATTAGGGTTCTGGTTTACCATGAAGGCTGTGTGAGATTTGCTTGAAAAGTGATTATGGAAATCATAAATAATGTGCTTGCAAAGAAGTCTCATGAAAAGGCCAGTCCAGAAATATACAGGAGTACATGTGTTCTGAAGCAGGAAGTGATTGAGAGTGAACCAAATGCCTGTAAATTTGTGAACTTGTGGATGAAATATATATCCTATGATGTGCATCAACTGAAGAAATAGTGATGTACCAGTGTCGACAAAAAAAGAAACGTCAAAATACACATCATGTATCATCGGAATCTACTTGCAATATCTTGAAGACGTGTTGATTAGTATTTGGGGGCACCAATAGGTGTACCTTGTGTCTATGAATATAGAGATAATGCATGAATAGACCATACTGTGAATAAATAGTATAACTGGTTCCAATTTACATAATGGATTGAACTGATACCTGAAAATATATAGGAAATCTAATATTGATACACAATCATTCATTCCAACCAGTTATATATCTAATGGTAATATTAGGGTTCTGGTTTACCATGAAGGCTGTGTGAGATTTGCTTGAAAAGTGATTATGGAAATCGTAAATAATGTGCTTGGAAAGAAGTCTCATGAAAAGGCCAGTCCAGAAATATACAGGAGTACATGAGTTCTGAAGCAGGAAGTGATTGAAAGTGAACCAAATGCCTGTAAATTTGTGAACTTGTGGATGAAATATATATCCTATGATGTGCATCAACTGAAGAAATAGTGATGTACCAGTGTCGAAAAAAAAAGAAACGTCAAAATACACATCATGTATCATAGGAATCTACTTGCATTGATGCTAAACTCGGTCAGTTACTGTAGAAATATTAGGATTTCTAAGGATCATTCACTAGGAAACAAATGTGTATTTCAGGTGGATGAATATTTCTGAGAATAATGTTTGGAAAAGATGATTATAAATCCACATACATGAACATGAATGAATTTAGGGAGTGTATAATAAGACACATATATTTCATACTTTGAAAAATCTGGAGAGAGAGACTGTGTGTGTGTGTGTGTGTGTGTGTGTGTGTTTGTGTATATATATATATATATATATATATATATATATATATATACATACATTCAAACAATACAAACACACAGAGACTTTAAAAAGTCGAAATATATATGCCAATCAAAATTCATCATGAAATATGTATCATCCACAGATCCAAAAATATTTAATTTACTGAACATGGATTTATGTATCATGTTGTTCAAGTAGAAAGCTCACCCATAGGTTGAATTTTCAGTTCCAACAGCATTTACGAGGAGTGATCTCTTGTCACAATTTGTATCTGCCATGTCAGCCTCCTCACAAGAATGTACGTGGGATACCAGGTAGGATTCTATATGTGCATGTAAAAATACATGTGCTGAATAGGCTACAGAGAAAGGGAGACAGGAATTCACATACTTGTTAACTTTACAAACACATGGAGAACTACTTCTCTTAAATTGGACTAGATTTATAACACCTAGCCTTTATAATGCCAAAGGAAAGTCCAATTATACACCATGCCTCCTCTGAACTGCATGTATTGCTATTCTGTTTGTGTTATTTTCCTCCATCATATCAGGATTGGTAATCAGAGTCTAGGAGGGTATGGGTTAGTGTCAGGGATTCAGTATTTTGAATGGAAAATAGGAAAATGAATCCAATGTGTATGCAATTCTGTGCTACACAAAAATCTTCCCACTCTCATCAAGAACAATGCCTTGACATTACCTTTGCCCCAAGTAAGACACGATTCGAAGAGAAGAGTTAGAAAATCTGTGAATACATATATACAATGGAAAATGCTCAGGAGTTCACAACCTTGGAGGTGGTAGAGGAGTTTCCATAAGTGAGGGACAGAATAAACACTCCCCAAACATGGAGCTCTGCTGGCCTAAAGACTTCTTGGGAAACTGCCTCTGAGGTTGGACCCTTGAAATATATGTTGTTGTCAGGAGCTTTATCTTCCTTTGTAGTGAGACCATCAAAGCTTGGTCTGCATCTATGTGGCCTGGAGGACATGGTTTCTGATTTTCCAATGAACATGAGGCAGCAGTGCTGAATTCTCTCTTTGTAGGTCAACTGTGGCCACTGGGGTCTAAGTGTTTCCCCGTGTGGACTGTGAGGCCATTTGGTCATCCTCCACTTTTCCTGGTGTTTCTTGCTGCTTCACTGGGAGTTTCCTATTTGCTTCATGAAATACAACGAGTTCAACTGGGACACAGTGCTGGAGGGAGTTCTGTCACGTGTGCTGACTCAGGGTCCTAGGAGAATGCACCAACCAGGCTTCTATCCCACAGAGCTTGCCCCCTTGACCAGAGCAACCTGATTCTGAACATTGCCCGGAAACCTCTCCATAGAACAAGATGCCTTTACATATAAGGGTCTGCTGGCTGCACCGTGTCAGTCACAAGCCATGTGGAAGCCAATGGCAGATCCACATGGCCCCACCACAGATGTTTTATCACACACCTGCACACCACTGCTCTAGGCCCACTAATCAGCAGGCTCCAACTTACTGGCATCTCTGTTCTACACCATTTTCATGAAACCCAGTCAATCAAGGCACTGTCTGGTACACTCATGATCAGCAACAGGACACCCAAAGTTTCTCCAGTGCCACGTGGTCATGGGAATTTCAAAAATTTCATGGCATTTATCAAGCCATTTCTCAAGGATGAACTTGGAGGCACTGTGGGTTTCTATTCATTCAGGAACCACTAAATGGTGAGGAAGCTCATTTCAATGAAAGCTCTGGAGAAACATTCAGAGGCAAGGCTTCCCAAGAGTGGCCAAAAGGTCACATCAAGCCAGGCCCATTGAGGTCTACAATGTGAGGTCCCTGTGTGTTTTGACTCTCAATTATGGCTGCCAGGTCTTTAAGAATAAAATCATGTGATATCCTGGCTGAGATTCCCAGTGCTCTGTGGAAAGCCACCCTGGGCCTAGATCTCAGTTTCCAAGGGCAACTCTCATGCGTGGCCTCCTAAAATCCCAACACAATTCATGGCAATACTTCTCTGAGTTCAGTACCAGAACTCAGTCTCTAAGGGGAATCACGCCAGAGTTCAAGCCCAGGTGGACAAAGTCATCCCTTCCAACCGCCACAGAAATGACCACAATTCCAACCAAAACACTGCCACATGGCCCTCATCTTCTTCCATATAGACACTCATCATAACCTCTGGCTGGAGGTTTCCATGAGGGGGCAGCCCAAGACAGTGTCTAGAATAAGCTCCCTTGCCCCTCATTTGCCTAATGTCAGGGTGGCCTGTGAACCAGGAGTGATCAAATACGCCTGCCCTTAATACTGCTCTGCTTCTCCAAATTGAGGACTACTGACTTTCGGGTATAGATTCTTTCTGTGAATTGGAGACATGAGAAAACCCAAGAACCTATGGGATAGCCTCTGCAGGGCTTTGAAGAACTCATTTGACCCAAAGGATCCCTATTCTCACTTGATGGAGGTCAGGAACTTTCCAGAGGAAAGTGAGAGGCCTCATACACAATGACTGCTCTTTTTGCCATTTTGGCTTTGGATGCACACATGGGATCTTTCTTTAATCCATCAGGTGCTGAGAATCTAAGCCACAGCCTCACACAGGGCCAAGAGGCTGATTCACACACATCCCTTTGCAAAGGAATTAAGCAAAAAGCCACAGGTGATGCCCCTTCATTTCCATTTGAAAACTGTTTACTTCAGGCTTCACAAAGGGGTAGCCTGAGGCAAAGACCTTCCTGAGAGTCAGGGCAACAGAACAATAGGTAAGCAAAAGGCCCAAAGCAGGGTTTCTCCACTGACACTTTACTGGTCACACTGATATCTGAGTTTTCTGAGATGCTTGCCATTCCCTTCAGTTATCCAGTACACGGCCATGTCACAGAGCTGGGAGGTGGTACATATCTTGGACACAAAACCATGAGCCAATTCTGGAGAGTGGCCAGAATTCAGGAAGAAAACAGGAACTTAGCAAGATAGTAGGTGTTGCCCATAGATAAGGGAAGCCCCAGTCCATTCATAAATTGGAAAGGATGAATGCTGGAAAGTTTTCTACTAGACAGGACGCATCCATTGATTCATTCTCTTTTCCAATGTCTACAACCAGGGATACAGTGGGATACACAGACATAGAAAAACTCGCCTTGTCAAATGACTTACTAGAAACAGTCCACTCCAAACCAAACAAACTGCCTTTCCTACCTATTCTCAGAACATGAGACAAAACCATAAACTCACACCCACACCCACTAAGGCACCTCCTTCCCCCAAGTAGGTCTGTGACTATCTGGAGTGTCTTCTGACTGGTGGGCCATACAATGTTCCCCCAAAATGGCCCGTCCTCTCTCAGATCTGGCCTCCTTGGCCTACTCAATGAAGTTGTCAGGAGACACCAGTGAGCCACTCACTACCTGCTTTCTCAGAAAAGTCCCCTCTTCAGAGCTTTCCTGGCATTTGGTCATCCTCACATCAGTAGGTACCAAGAAAGACTGACTCTCTCCTTGGTAAATGCAAACAAGTCAGCCCACTGGGACTGGGACTGAAACTGGCTCTGGGTGCCTGGCTTCCTGGTTGCCAAGTTCAAAGAGATCCATCACAAAAGAAGTGAGGTGAGGTCACTTCCTTCAGGAACTGAATGACGTCACTGCCTTGGCAACCAAATTGTCCTAACATTTGCTTCCAAGGGTCCTATGAGATGGAGGCTGCCCCTGCTTCCTGTGACACTTTCACAAGTTAGAATGGTATATCCTCCATAGGCACCCAGGAACAGCTTTCCACACAGGCCTGGTTTGGTCCATCTTGTCTACATTAAGAAGAGAGAGGCTCATACAGACACAACCCTTCATCCTGACCAGGTTGTTTGCCATGGAAGATGACTTTTGCTCTCTCATGTCCTTCAGAGCTGCCTACTTCTTCTCCAGGGATCATTTCTGCATGGACCTTTGAGTTCTCAGCAGGTGGAAGATCCCCTACATTCCTCTATTGTAAGACCAACTCTGTCCCTGCTCTTCTGTAAAGTTGGATTGAGGGAACAGTGTATGGTTAGGGGTAAGAACATGTTTGATTTGGGTTAGGAATCATTCTACTGGATGAAGAATGGTATTGGGAACCTGCGATATATATAATAATGTATAGGTGAAGTATATGTATGACAACAGAAATCTAAGTAAGCTTTGAAGCCCAGAAGGGCATTGGGCCCTTGACTGGGATACTTAGCTTTGAATTACATTCTGCACAGATGTCTCAGATCAATTGATATACAATGGCATAAGACCTTGTACCTTGGATGATTGAATGTGGAAGAGAACATCCAGTCAAAAAGGGATAGTAGGTAGGATTAGGAAGATAGTCAGTAGGTTTAGGAAGAAGAGTGAGTATAACATTTGGACCAAAAGTTCTTTAGCAGTAGGGTGTCAGTTAGAGAGTAGATGTAAATGTCAGCACATGTGAAGAGTCAGTCACAATAATGAAAATGGGAAATTAGGTAGGAGAGCAGATATCAATAGAGACATTGGGAAATTAGTCAAAGTATAAAGTGAGCGATAGGATTAGATATTTTCAACAGGATTGAGGTTGAATATGTACTCTTAGGACGAAGCAACTGTGTAGTCACCAATAGGATTGACATTTGAGAGCATTAGGCCCCTGGACAAGGATGTGTTTAGTAATCCATGCTCACTTTCCATTTAGACTTTGGTACAATCATAAGTGTGAACTTTGCATTATGTGTCCAGAATATCACTGTGATCAAATGTATATGTAGATCAGGTGACATGAGTATTTCTTCCACCATTTCTGGGAGCAATATCTTGAAGACGTGTTGATTAGTATTTGGGGGCACCAATAGGTGTACCTTGTGTCTATGAATATAGAGATAATGCATGAATAGACCATACTGTGAATAAATAGTATAACTGGTTCCAATTTACATAATGGATTGAACTGATACCTGAAAATATATAGGAAATCTAATATTGATACACAATCATTCATTCCAACCAGTTATATATCTAATGGTAATATTAGGGTTCTGGTTTACCATGAAGGCTGTGTGAGATTTGCTTGAAAAGTGATTATGGAAATCATAAATAATGTGCTTGGAAAGAAGTCTCATGAAAAGGCCAGTCCAGAAATATACAGGAGTACATGTGTTCTGAAGCAGGAAGTGATTGAAAGTGAACCAAATGCCTGTAAATTTGTGAACTTGTGGATGAAATATATATCCTATGATGTGCATCAACTGAAGAAATAGTGATGTACCAGTGTCGAAAAAAAAAGAAACGTCAAAATACACATCATGTATCATCGGAATCTACTTGCAATATCTTGAAGACGTGTTGATTAGTATTTGGGGGCACCAATAGGTGTACCTTGTGTCTATGAATATAGAGATAATGCATGAATAGACCATACTGTGAATAAATAGTATAACTGGTTCCAATTTACATAATGGATTGAACTGATACCTGAAAATATATAGGAAATCTAATATTGATACACAATCATTCATTCCAACCAGTTATATATCTAATGGTAATATTAGGGTTCTGGTTTACCATGAAGGCTGTGTGAGATTTGCATGAAAAGTGATTATGGAAATCGTAAATAATGTGCTTGGAAAGAAGTCTCATGAAAAGGCCAGTCCAGAAATATACAGGAGTACATGAGTTCTGAAGCAGGAAGTGATTGAAAGTGAACCAAATGCCTGTAAATTTGTGAACTTGTGGATGAAATATATATCCTATGATGTGCATCAACTGAAGAAATAGTGATGTACCAGTGTCGAAAAAAAAGAAAACGTCAAAATACACATCATGTATCATAGGAATCTACTTGCATTGATGCTAAACTCGGTCAGTTACTGTAGAAATATTAGGATTTCTAAGGATCATTCACTAGGAAACAAATGTGTATTTCAGGTGGATGAATATTTCTGAGAATAATGTTTGGAAAAGATGATTATAAATCCACATACATGAACATGAATGAATTTTAGGGAGTGTATAATAAGACACATATATTTCATACTTTGAAAAATCTGGAGAGAGAGACTGTGTGTGTGTGTGTGTGTGTGTGTGTGTGGTTTGTGTATATATATATATATATATATATATATATATATACATACATTCAAACAATACAAACACACAGAGACTTTAAAAAGTCGAAATATATATGCCAATCAAAATTCATCATGAAATATGTATCATCCACAGATCCAAAAATATTTAATTTACTGAACATGGATTTATGTATCATGTTGTTCAGTAGAAAGCTCACCCATAGGTTGAATTTTCAGTTCCAACCAGCATTTACGAGGAGTGATCTCTTGTCACAATTTGTATCTGCCATGTCAGCCTCCTCACAAGAATGTACGTGGGATACCAGGTAGGATTCTATATGTGCATGTAAAAATACATGTGCTGAATAGGCTACAGAGAAAGGGAGACAGGAATTCACATACTTGTTAACTTTACAACACATGGAGAACTACTTCTCTTAAATTGGACTAGATTTATAACACCTAGCCTTTATAATGCCAAAGGAAAGTCCAATTATACACCATGCCTCCTCTGAACTGCATGTATTGCTATTCTGTTTGTGTTATTTTCCTCCATCATATCAGGATTGGTAATCAGAGTCTAGGAGGGTATGGGTTAGTGTCAGGGATTCAGTATTTTGAATGGAAAATAGGAAAATGAATCCAATGTGTATGCAATTCTGTGCTACACAAAAATCTTCCCACTCTCATCAAGAACAATGCCTTGACATTTCCTTTGCCCAAGTAAGACACGATTCGAAGAGAAGAGTTAGAAAATCTGTGAATACATATATACAATGGAAAATGCTCAGGAGTTCACAACCTTGGAGGTGGTAGAGGAGTTTCCATAAGTGAGGGACAGGATAAACACTCCCCAAACATGGAGCTCTGCTGGCCTAAAGACTTCTTGGGAAACTGCCTCTGAGGTTGGACCCTTGAAATATATGTTGTTGTCAGGAGCTTTATCTTCCTTTGTAGTGAGACCATCAAAGCTTGGTCTGCATCTATGTGGCCTGGAGGACATGGTTCTGATTTTCCAATGAACATGAGGCAGCAGTGCTGAATTCTCTCTTCTGTAGGTCAACTGTGGCCACTGGGTCTAAGTGTTTCCCCGTGTGGACTGTGAGGCCATTTGGTCATCCTCCACTTTTCCTGGTGTTTCTTGCTGCTTCACTGGGAGTTTCCTATTTGCTTCATGAAATACAACGAGTTCAACTGGGACACAGTGCTGGAGGGAGTTCTGTCACGTGTGCTGACTCAGGGTCCTAGGAGAATGCACCAACCCAGGCTTCTATCCCACAGAGCTTGCCCCCTTGACCAGAGCAACCTGATTCTGAACATTGCCCGGAAACCTCTCCATAGAACAAGATGCCTTTACATATAAGGGTCTGCTGGCTGCACCGTGTCAGTCACAAGCCATGTGGAAGCCAATGGCAGATCCACATGGCCCCACCACAGATGTTTTATCACACACCTGCACACCACTGCTCTAGGCCCACTAATCAGCAGGCTCCAACTTACTGGCATCTCTGTTCTACACCATTTTCATGAACCCAGTCAATCAAGGCACTGTCTCGTACACTCATGATCAGCAAACAGGACACCCAAAGTTTCTCCAGTGCCACGTGGTCATGGGAATTTCAAAATTTCATGGCATTTATCAAGCCATTTCTCAAGGATGAACTTGGAGGCACTGTGGGTTTCTATTCATTCAGGACCACTAAATGGTGAGGAAGCTCATTTCAATGAAAGCTCTGGAGAAACATTCAGAGGCAAGGCTTCAGCAGTGCCCAAAAGGTCACATCAAGCCAGGCCCATTGAGGTCTACAATGTGAGGTCCCTGTGTGTTTTGACTCTCAATTATGACTGCCAGGTCTTTAAGAATAAAATCATGTGATATCCTGGCTGAGATTCCCAGTGCTCTGTGGAAAGCCACCCTGGGCCTAGATCTCAGTTTCCAAGGCAACTCTCATGCGTGGCCTCCTAAAATCCCAACACAATTCATGGCAATACTTCTCTGAGTTCAGTACCAGAACTCAGTCTCTAAGGGGAATCACGCCAGAGTTCAAGCCCAGGTGGACAAAGTCATCCCTTCCAACCGCCACAGAAATGACCACAATTCCAACCAAAACACTGCCACATGGCCCTCATCTTCTTCCAATAGACACTCATCTAACCTCTGGCTGGAGGTTTCCATGAGGGGCAGCCCAAGGACAGTGTCTAGAATAAGCTCCCTTGCCCCTCATTTGCCTAATGTCAGGGTGGCCTGTGAACCAGGAGTGATCAAATACGCCTGCCCTAATACTGCTCTGCTTCTCCAAATTGAGGACTACTGACTTTCGGGTATAGATTCTTTCTGTGAATTGGAGACATGAGAAAACCCAAGAACCTATGGGATAGCCTCTGCAGGCTTTGAAGAACTCATTTGACCCAAAGGATCCCTATTCTCACTTGATGGAGGTCAGGAACTTTCCAGAGGAAAGTGAGAGGCCTCATCCACAATGACTGCTCTTTTTGCCATTTTGGCTTTGGATGCACACATGGGATCTTTCTTTAATCCATCAGGTGCTGAGAATCTAAGCCACAGCCTCACACAGGGCCAAGAGGCTGATTCACACACATCCCTTTGCAAAGGAATTAAGCAAAAAGCCACAGGTGATGCCCCTTCATTTCCATTTGAAACTGTTTACTTCAGGCTTCACAAAGGGGTAGCCTGAGGCAAAGACCTTCCTGAGAGTCAGGGCAACAGAACAATAGGTAAGCAAAAGGCCCAAAGCAGGGTTTCTCCACTGACACTTTACTGGTCACACTGATATCTGAGTTTTCTGAGATGCTTGCCATTCCTTCAGTTATCCAGTACAGGCCATGTCACAGAGCTGGGAGGTGGTACATATCTTGGACACAAAACCATGAGCCAATTCTGGAGAGTGGCCAGAATTCAGGAAGAAAACCAGGAACTTAGCAAGATAGTAGGTGTTGCCCATAGATAAGGCAGCCCCCAGTCCATTCATAAATTGGAAAGGATGAATGCTGGAAAGTTTTCTACTAGACAGGACGCATCCATTGATTCATTCTCTTTTCCAATGTCTACAACCAGGGATACAGTGGATACACAGACATGAAAACACTCGCCTTGTCAAATGACTTACTAGAAACAGTCCACTCCAAACCAAACAAACTGACTTTCCTACCTATTCTCAGAACAGAGACAAAAACCATAAACTCACACCCACACCCACTAAGGCACCTCCTTCCCCCAAGTAGGTCTGTGACTATCTGGAGTGTCTTCTGACTGGTGGGCCATACAATGTTCCCCCAAAAATGGCCCGTCCTCTCTCAGATCTGGCCTCCTTGGCCTACTCAATGAAGTTGTCAGGAGACACCAGTGAGCCACTCACTACCTGCTTTCTCAAGAAAAGTCCCCTCTTCAGAGCTTTCCTGGCATTTGGTCAACTCTCACACTCAGTAGGTACCAAGAAAGACTGACTCTCTCCTTGGTAAATGCAAACAAGTCAGCCACTGGGACTGGGACTGAAACTGGCTCTGGGTGCCTGGCTTCCTGGTTCCAAGTTCAAAGAGATCCATCACCAAAGAAGTGAGGTGAGGTCACTTCCTTCAGGAACTGAATGAAGGCTCACTGCCTTGGCAACCAAATTGTCCTAACATTTGCTTCCAAGGGTCCTATGAGATGGAGGCTGCCCTGCTTCCTGTGACACTTTCACAAGTTAGAATGGTATATCCTCCATAGGCACCCAGGAACAGCTTTCCACACAGGCCTGGTTTGGTCCATCTTGTCTACATTAAGAAGAGGAGAGGCTCATACAGACACAACCCTTCATCCCTGACCAGGTTGTTTGCCATGGAAGATGACTTTTGCTCTCTCATGTCCTTCAGAGCTGCCTACTTCTTCTCCAGGGATCATTTCTGCATGGACCTTTGAGTTTCTCAGCAGGTGGAAGATCCCCTACCTCCTCTATTGTAAGACCAACTCTGTCCCTGCTCTTCTGTAAAGTTGGATTGAGGGAACAGTGTATGGTTAGGGGTAAGAACATGTTTGATTTGGGTTAGGAATCATTCTACTGGATGAAGAATGGTATTGGGAACCTGCGATATATATAATAATGTATTGGTGAAGTATATGTATGACAACAGAAATCTAAGTAAGCTTTGAAGCCCAGAAGGGCATTGGGCCTTGACTGGGATACTTAGCTTTGAATTACATTCTGCACAGATGTCTCAGATCAATTGATATACAATGGCATAAGACCTTGTACCTTGGATGATTGAATGTGGAAGAGAAATCCAGTCAAAAAGGGATAGTAGGTAGGATTAGGAAGATAGTCAGTAGGTTTAGGAAGAAGAGTGAGTATAACATTTGACCAAAAGTTCTTTAGCAGTAGGGTGTCAGTTAGAGAGTAGATGTAAATGTCAGCACATGTGAAGAGTCAGTCACAATAATGAAAATGGGAAATTAGGTAGGAGAGCAGATATCAATAGAGACATTGGGAAATTAGTCAAAGTATAAAGTGAGCGATAGGATTAGATATTTTCAACAGGATTGAGGTTGAATATGTACTCTTAGGACGAAGCAACTGTGTAGTCACCAATAGGATTGACATTTGAGAGCATTAGGCCCCTGGACAAGGATGTGTTTAGTAATCCATGCTCACTTTCCATTTAGACTTTGGTACAATCATAAGTGTGAACTTTGCATTATGTGTCCAGAATATCACTGTGATCAAATGTATATGTAGATCAGGTGACATGAGTATTTCTTCCACCATTTCTGGGAGCAATATCTTGAAGACGTGTTGATTAGTATTTGGGGGCACCAATAGGTGTACCTTGTGTCTATGAATATAGAGATAATGCATGAATAGACCATACTGTGAATAAATAGTATAACTGGTCCAAATTTACATAATGGATTGAACTGATACCTGAAAATATATAGAAATCTAATATTGATACACAATCATTCATTCCAACCAGTTATATATCTAATGGTAATATTAGGGTTCTGGTTTACCATGAAGGCTGTGTGAGATTTGCTTGAAAAGTGATTATGGAAATCTAAATAATGTGCTTGGAAAGAAGTCTCATGAAAAGGCCAGTCCAGAAATATACAGGAGTACATGTGTTCTGAAGCAGGAAGTGATTGAAAGAGAACCAAATGCCTGTAAATTTGTGAACTTGTGGATGAAATATATATCCTATGATGTGCATCAACTGAAGAAATAGTGATGTACCAGTGTCGAAAAAAAAGAAACGTCAAAATACACATCATGTATCATCGGAATCTACTTGCAATATCTTGAAGACGTGTTGATTAGTATTTGGGGGCACCAATAGGTGTACTTGTGTCTATGAATATAGAGATAATGCATGAATAGACCATACTGTGAATAAATAGTATAACTGGTTCCAATTTACATAATGGATTGAAACTGATACCTGAAAATATATAGGAAATCTAATATTGATACACAATCATTCATTCCAACCAGTTATATATCTAATGGTAATATTAGGGTTCTGGTTTACCATGAAGGCTGTGTGAGATTTGCTTGAAAAGTGATTATGGAAATCGTAAATAATGTGCTTGGAAAGAAGTCTCATGAAAAGGCCAGTCCAGAAATATACAGGAGTACATGGAGTTCTGAAGCAGGAAGTGATTGAAAGTGAACCAAATGCCTGTAAATTTTGAACTTGTGGATGAAATATATATCCCTATGATGTGCATCAAACTGAAGAAATGTGATGTACCAGTGTCGAAAAAAAAAAGAAACGTCAAAATACACATCATGTATCATAGGAATCTACTTGCATTGATGCTAAACTCGGTCAGTTACTGTAGAAATATTAGGATTTCTAAGGATCATTCACTAGGAAACAATGTGTATTTCAGGTGGATGAATATTTCTGAGAATAATGTTTGGAAAAGATGATTATAAATCCACATACATGAACATGAATGAATTTAGGGAGTGTATAATAAGGACACATATATTTCATACTTTGAAAAATCTGGAGAGAGAGACTGTGTGTGTGTGTGTGTGTGTGTGTGTGTGTTTGTGTATATATATATATATATATATATATATATATAAATACATTCAAACAATACAAACACACAGAGACTTTAAAAGTCGAAATATATATGCCAATCAAAATTCATCATGAAATATGTATCATCCACAGATCCAAAAATATTTAATTTACTGAACATGGATTTATGTATCATGTTGTTCAAGTAGAAAGCTCACTCATAGGTTGAATTTTCAGTTCCAACAGCATTTACGAGGAGTGATCTCTTGTCACAATTTGTATCTGCCATGTCAGCCTCCTCACAAGAATGTACGTGGGATACCAGGTAGGATTCTATATGTGCATGTAAAAATACATGTGCTGAATAGGCTACAGAGAAAGGGAGACAGGAA